>NC_061830.1:3622411-3627411 GCF_019202785.1 Penaeus chinensis
ATGATAATGGCAATGATATGAAGATTGCAACCTTACCATCACCCGTCTCACAGCTTTGATATAACGACATTACATACTTAAGAGTCCGTTTTCAGTAATATTGATAGTTCTTACTAAAACTTAATGTTTAATCATTGTAGTTTATTTGCTAATTAGGCAGACGGAGACATAGGTATCATTGAGAAATAGATATTTTGGGAACAGGATCTACCATAATAGATAGAAAGTTATGAACGAGAAATAACTTAAGGACATAAATTATCTTACCTATGGCCTCAGTAGAATATGTAAGCATTTCAGTCCTATCTCGCTTCCTCTTCCTCTTTCGTTCCCGTTATTTGACCTCTTTCTATCTTTTCTTCTGCCCTCCTTCTTTCCTTCTTTTCCACCCCTCGCTTATTCCTATCTCTCGCTCTCCCTTTGTTTCATCATTTTGTCATACACATATCCCTACATCATCCCTCCGTTCATTTCTCTCTCCCTCCATCCTCCTTCCCACCATTTATCCTCCCTCCATCTTCCCTTCCTCCATTTCTCTCCCTCCATCCTCCCTCCCCCCATTTCTCGCTCCCTCCGTCCTCCCTTCCTCCATTTCTCTCTCCTCTCCTCCCTCTTCCTCCTATGCCTGCCCCATAAAATACACTTGAGTCCCCCCTTTCACGCCTTCCGTTTTCTTTCGCCAGCTGAGCACGGTGACCTGAAGGCTTCCTGCGGTGACCTTGGCCGCATCAAGCACGAGCTCGAGGTTGAGGTCCGTCGCCTTGAGGCTGAGAGGAATGAGCTGGCCACCGCCCTGCACGAGTCTGATGCTGTGAGTTCTTTTTTTTTTTTGTATCTCCCGTTTTCTTTGTTAGGCTTACATATCTTCCGTTTTCTTTCTAATGTATTCCTTCCGTTTTCTTTCTTAAGCTTTTACCTTCTACGTTTTCTTTTATATTTTTATCTCTTCCGTTTTCTTTCTCATACCGTTTTCTGTATTTCTACTATTATATCTTACATTTTTTATCTTCTCTTCGCCGTTTTCATGCTTATAGTTTTACTTCTACAGTTTATCTCTTCCGCTTTCTGTATCTGCTCTATCATCTTTCTTATTTCCACTGTTTTATTATTTATTTCTACTTTCTTAACTTTTCTTCTCTTTTTTTATGATTATTTAATATAAATTCTTTAGGTGACTATTTTCCTCCGTATTCTCTTCCTTCATTTATTGATTTTGATGCTATTATTTAAATCATTGATATTCTAAACATGTTTCCATTCATATATGCATACATGTATTCGCACTTACATATGTAAATCAACAGTCATAGACACAATAACATACATTTATAGACACACACACACACACACACACACACACACACACACACACACACACACACACATACCTTTCATATCGCACAGAAATACAAACAGCACATAACGACAGCTGATCAATCAGTTCCATCTGATGTTTTCAAATGCATTTATTCTAACCGTATCTCCCCATTGCATTTCTTAAAAACTAATTCGAAAATAAATTATCATTTTGTTAGTGCAATGGAGATCTGATATTGATGCTAACAGCTAATCTGTTCATAATTTTTACCCAACCAAATATTTTTAATCAATATAATTTATATCGATTCCTTAAAATAGGAACACACTCATAAATATCCCAGACATTTCTTTGATCTCTTAAAGCTCAAAAGTGATTTATTTTATTCACAATACTTGCAGTCCTAAGAGATCTGTCTGTATTTTGTTTTTCTTTTTTTCATTCCACATACTATAACTTCTTTATTTCATAGTCGCTTTCTGTAGTTATTTTTGAGGCTATTCCAACAATATCTTGTATCTTGCTCATGATGTCAGTGTTCTGTTGAGTTATGTACATCTACTCGAAACCCAAAGCTTCATTTCACTGCACACATACTTTAGAAGCATTTGTAAAGCATCTGTAATGCCCTTCCTTACAATATTTAGTTATGGGACCCATTCACTCAGTTATTCATCACCCTGACAGTAAAAAAAAAAAAAAAAAAAAAAAAAAAAAAAATACTTACCAATCCCTAGATAAAAAATAAATATCCTTCACACTTTATTCCAAAATGGGACCTATTCCTACAAGTAGCCATCACCCTCACAAAAATAAATATACGAATAAATCAAAACGAAAAATAGAGCCTTCACACTTTACATCCGAATACTTACGTGTTCCTCCTGCTCCCTCTCTCCCTCACAGGCCCGCAAGGACGAGGAAACCAGGTTCATCAAGATCACCAACGAATACCAGAGTTACAGGATCGAGATCGAGAAGAAGCTCCATATCCGCGAGGAGGAGCTCGAATCCGTTCGGTAAGTACCCCTTGTTTGTTTATTTGTATGTTTGTTTCTGTTTATTTCGAGTATGGTTGGATGACTGTCTATTTCGAATATGGTTGGATGACCGGCTATTTCGAGTATGGTTGGATGACCGTCTATTTCGAGTATGGTTGGATGACTGTCTATTTCGAGTATGGTTGGATGACCGTCTATTTCGAGTATGGTTGGATGACTGTCTATTTCGAGTATGGTTGGATGACCGTCTATTTCGAGTATGGTTGGATGACCGTCTATTTCGAGTATGGTTGGATGACAGGAAGTGTAGTTTTTTGTGTACTTAGCGTCTGGTGTGAAGGAGGCTGAGTGAGAGATAGGGTTGGATGGGGAGAGGGATAGGTTGTATATATTTTGTCTGACACTAATTTTGGCTTTGGAATAGTGTGCAATGGTGTCTGGTCAACTTCTCTAAGGGTGCATATGCCAGATAAAATATTACCCTCTATGCATTTTATTCTTAGAGGGGTGTTTGAATATTTTCGATGGCGTGTTTTTTATTGCGTTTTCATTAGTTTGGGTAACATTACATCTATTACAGAAAATGGAGTGATCCGAAAGAAAATGGAGAGTATGTCTTGTTTCAAGGGGTAACTCTTTCAAAAAATACAGATGCCCAAAAAAATCCACATACGAGACTACTATTTCGTTATGATGTTATTCTCGATAATCTTTATGCTGTATTATGCAACAGAATATTACTACTGAATAACATCACTATATAAAACAACGCGCCCCAAAAAGGTAAATAAAAACGTAAACGTAAAGCATATATTCCGGTATTATCTCAGAACTCCCCAACACAACCGGTAAAAAACAAACACATATCGTCTAAAATAAGTCTCGGCACTTGCACCGTTGCATTTAGGTGCACACCATTTAAATCAAACATCGGAAGATAAACATCACCTGGCGCGAGAAACAAAATTTTATTTCGAGTTGAGCATTTCAAAGCATTTTTATCTTTCGCATGACAGCATCAAAGACTACGATTTTTTTGTTTTAATTCTTTAAACTTACTTCTTTACATCCTGATGGGTGAGGATACATACAGGATGATAATGCCAAAGAATGTGTGTGAGTGGTGGTTGTGGCTAAATATATGACGATTAGAAACGGCTTTTGTCTTGAGAGGGCGATATATTTTAAGCCCGTGGAACCATCTTGTCGTCGTTTTTGTTTTAGTGACGTCTATAAATCTTAACTTACATGTACACTATTCTTGCATTTATTCTTACCAGGCAATTCATTACATTCATTAACTGTAACGGTGACACTAACACGTTTATTTTTATACATGTTGTCTTATCTATTTATGTATACATACCTCTCCCTCAAACCCCTGTATTCCTCGGCCTTTAGTTTAACCTGACCTCGTCTAACTTACCTCGATAAACCCGATCATGACATTACACCACGCAACCTAATCTCTTCAAATTCAACCCAGTCTATCAACCAAACTTAATCTAATCCAACCGAACTCAAGAAAAAAATATACACAAAGGAAAAAAAAAAAAAAAAAAACACCCTTTCATACCCACTCCACGCACGACGTTCAAACACGCCTTGTGGGAAGGAGGGGGGAGGGGGAGGGGGTGCGGTGGCGTTGAGTGGGGGCCGACCCGCAGGACTCACGCCAACTATGTGTTGATAATTCCCGCTATATTTACTCTTCTGCACGTCATACCACGGCGTTGCCTCGTTTAGCTTCACGCTTCGAGTGTTTCGTGGTGGGTGCGGGCTGTTATTGTTCCCTTTTGTCTGAGGTACTTCGAGTTATTTTGAAAGCGCTGTTAGCTGGAAGTACTTTTGCTTTGTAGCCTTTGTATGTGTATGTGTGTGTGTGTGTGTGTGTGTGTGTGTGTGTGTGTGTGTGTGTGTGTTTTGTTGTGTGTGTGTGTGTGTGTGTGTGTGTGTGTTTGTATGTAGGTGTGTGTGTGTGTGTGTGTGTGTGTGTGTGTGTGTGATTTACTCTTGCAGCCTCTAATTCATGTTGACAGCCAAGTACCCAAATTTATAAATTGCTTTTGTCCAAGCAAGTGACTGCGGGCAATTAACTTCGCAAGCATCTACTTAATGCCACAGACGGAACAACTTCATGCTGCAATTAATGCTGATTAATGCTGCGTCATTATCTCCTCGGTAAACCATCTCTGATAATAAATATTTCCAAGATCAAGAAATTAGTCGGAAGAGTAAATCTGCGATAAACACTCCGACATTAGTCTTCTCAATTTCGCCTTTTTAATTCCATTTCCTCACTTCTATTTCCTCTTTTGCTTTTTTTAAATCTTTCTTTTCTTGATAGATTTTTTCCATTTTTTTATACAAACATTTCATACACATTTATTTATTTGGACACGTTCCGCCTTGGAAACAAAGAAAGAAGTTTTGCAATAGATGTTGCTCTCAAAATGAATGCAATTTGCCAAAGTGACCCTCCTGCTAAATAGATGATTTAATCTCACGTTTTAATCTATAAGAAACGAAAAACATGTAAAAGTTTAAAGGGCAGAAAACTCATTGCTGGTTTACAAACCTTGTGCGATACATGATTCAAAGATCCATTATGAACATGTACAAGACTCACTTCACCAATCTGCTATGAAAATGAACAAGGCTCATTATTAAAGTTATTATGA
>NC_061830.1:3639911-3644911 GCF_019202785.1 Penaeus chinensis
AGTATTATCTGTTGGTAAAATGAGATTATATCGGCACTTATGTAAAAGATGTACGTTTGATTTCATGGTTATTTTAAAAAAAAACAACAAGAAAAAAAAACAGTAAAAATCGTTATGGTCTTCTTTCATGCCAAATTTCAATTCCCCGGAGATAATAGACTTCATAACATAGTCTCTCATTACTCTTTTGCGAAAGTGACATGATCAGATGAAATGAGTTATGTGTTCAACATGGCAAAAAAAAGACAAGAGAAAAAATATATATCGGTGAAAATGATGGGTCCAAATATGTGCGATTTATTACGTCATGGCAATGTCATATGTCATTTTTTTTTTCGAGAGAGAGAGAGAGTTAACATTAGTGTCTCCCATTTTTCAGTGTCCCTTTAAACTACACCGTTCATTTCTATATGTATATCTTTCATGAAACATAAGGATCAAATATTCTCATTATACAGGATATGACTAATTAACCAAGTTTGATGACATGAAAGACAGTTATTAGAGAAAAGAAAAAACAAGCTTTAATTTGCCTTTCAATTAAAATGTTTTTGGAAGTCATTCGATTAAAAGCATTAACGAAACGATAACAGTAATCAGGTTCTCCAAGCACTTAATCCCGAAGCGAAATGGAGATCCTTGAGGCAGTTCTTTTTGTACAAAGTTTATAAAATTGATAAAGGAAGTAACGAAATTTACGTTATGGGACACTGCTTATTCTGATTTTTTCTCCTTAAAGCATGTAGTAAAATTAATGAAATCGAAATAAGTATTATTCTGGGTTATGTTCTCCCTCTGTCTACGTCATTCATGAAGGGGAGGAGGTGGGGTTTTTTGGGAGGGGGGGTTCTGACGTCATTCGGCGAGGGAGTCAGGCCACGCCCCTTTTTGTTTCATCACCAATAACATAACGTTCGCATGGCGCTCGAATTTTGCTTGCATTATATCCGAAGAACAAGCAGGGGCTAACTGTTCTTCTAAAGTACATTTTCTTAGGAAGAGTGAACAGATTATTCTTTGACTTGTGATTTCCGAGTGTTATTCGCGGTAATGGCTTCGACCCCCCCGCAAAATACCGGGCGAGGAGACGGGCCGTGATTGGTGGAAGGTGGGGCACCCCCGCAGGCCCTGGCACCTGAAATGCCACAGTTGGGGGTGGGGGAGGTGCCTTCTCCAGCCTGCCAAGACCTCCACCCACAACCACTGACCGCTGTGTCTTGCGATCATAAGCGAGGAGGCGAGTGTAGTGTCTGGAGGGCGGCGGTGGGCGGCGGTAACGGAACTTGACTCGGTATTGTGGCCTCGGAAGTCCTGATCCCTTACCACTGAGAACAAGAGAGAGAGCGGGCAGCGCGAGCCCTGATTGGACGGAGTCGAGTCCCAAATTAGGCGACTTACCAAAAAACGGGAAGATGGACGAAAGCGCCGGAGAGAATGCGGGAGCCGTTGCCGTCGCGGAATCGACGGCCGCCGACAGTCCGGCTTCCGTTCCCGTGGAAGAACAGCTGAAGCGGCTCGAGGAGAAGGAGCATAGGGCGAGGAAGAGGCGTCCGGGATCCTTCTGGAATAAACCACCAACTTACGTTTACGCGGACAATTTCGGGTTCGGAGTGCAAAGTTACCAGTCTATGATAGATTATCTGGACGCGAAGGATCACGGCGGCAAAGCAAACAAGGATGACGTTCACCTGCCGATGCTAGAGGAGCGGTGCATGAGAAAGTTCGATCCCAGGAAACCATTCAGGAGATACAAGAACTGTGAGATTGATGAGTACATCGACAAAGGTGAGAACATCCGCGCGCAGATCAGACAGAACGACACCCTTGGCCTGAGCAACGTCCTGAGGCGAACCCACACCAACTGGTCTATGACGAGGAAGTTCGTGCAGTTGGTCAAGAATTCGTACGTGGTAGACTACCGCAAACTCCACAAGAAGGGCCACGAGTTCGAGGACTACGAGGACTACCGCTCGACCTCCCCTCTGCCCGTCATTAACTACCGCGAGCTCTCCCCTCAGCCGCAGTTCGCCGATTACGACTACCGCGAGCTCACTCCTAAGCCTCGCTACGTCGACGACCTCTCCGCCGAGTTCGCAAGCGTCCTGAACACACTCTCCCAGAGCAGGATGGAGCACGAGAAGGAGCTCGAAACCCGCCGCGAGAGGATGCGCATGCTCGACTCCAAGTTCGAGGAGGTTGTCGGTCAGATGTATGACAAGATGAGCCGCATCAACGAGCGCGCCGATACCATCATTCGGGCGCGCCCCGACCAGCACGCGATCGAAGCCGCCATCGGCAACGAGATCACCCTGCGGAACAGGGCGCGCCGCGACGAAGACATGCGGCAGATGATGGAATGCGTCAACGAACTTACTCAAATGGACAGCGCCAGGAATCAACTGCGCACGAGCCTGCGCAACCTTGATGACGAAATGTACGGTTTAGGCTCCCGCGTGGTCGACGTGCAAGAGCAGCCCCACAAGGAGGTACAAGTCGACAGCGACGGGACCGCCGGACTAGACATGCTGAGGTCAATGATTGCCGCGCGCAGGAGTCGCAGCCAGTCCCTGGCTCGCTCCGTCGTTCAGGAAGAGGAGGACGAGGAGCTCTTCGTCAAGAGTTGCAGGAAGCCGAAGAAGGCCCTCATCTTCCCCAAGCACGAGCGCATCACCACTCGCCCCAAGCACCCACTGCTCAAGGACGAGCTGCTGTCCGACGTCCACGCCCGCGTCCTCAACAAGGCCGGCGAGATCGGCTCCCGCACCAGCGAGTGTCGCAGGATCAGCAGCCGCGCCCGATTCGTCAACGTGTTCAAGCCGCGCCCTGACACCTGCGACTATGACCTGATCGTCGAGCCGTCCAAGGTCGAGATGAACATCGACTACATGGCCAAGACCCTCGCCATGAGGGGCGCGTGTCAGCGCCGTTGGGGCGTCGACGACGAGGGCGACAGGCCCGTCTCCAACATCAACACCAACGCCTACAAGGACTATCGTGAGTTGAGGGCGAGGAAGCCCATCGAGCAGCACCCGTCCATCAGCAACCGCGTCAGGTACGCAACCATGCGCGCCAGGAACAGGACCACACTCCTCGGCTACTAAGTCTCCACGACCCCAGCTACCACCGAGACCTGCGACGACCATAGGGAGAGAAATAGTCTACCCTTCGACGACCACAGGGAAGAAAGAAAACGACCCTCCTTTTCACCAGAAGCGAAAGGCATTCCCAGACCTCGACGAGAAGGATATAGAGAAAAAAAAATGATACTAAAGAAAAGAAAGGGGTTTCCACGCTTCAAGAAACCTCCCAACGATTGCTCAGTGTCTTCCTCCATCTCCTCGATGTCTCCGCGTGAGGATCTGCATCCCCTCAGTGTGCGTCGCGAGGAGATGAGTGGTGAGATCGAAAGTGCAGTGCAAAACCAAAACGAAAAAAAAATCAAAAGAAAGTTTTCCCGTGTGTATGTGACGTGTTTGTGAAGTGTGTGTTGTTGACCAATTCTCTGACCTCCCTGTTAGGAAAAGAAAGAAAAAAGAAACAAAATCTCAATGTGCTAGCCGGGAAGACCATCTATTATTTGAAAACCGAAAGAAATTAAACGAAGATTGCGAAGCATTTTATTTTAGTTTGTCCGAAACTATTAATAAGTATTAATCACTGTCCAGCATGCATTATTATTGGAATTGCTGTAATGTGTGTATGGACAATTATTTTAAGACACTCTTATCGATCATTACTGTTGAATATTTGATATATTCATTTCTGTCATGTTCATTTGCTCGTGTTCTGATTTTGTTCACATGTCACGATCGAAATAAACCATAACAAAATGGACCCAATGTGTCTGACTCTGCCAGCCCTGAGATCGAGGAAGTTAAAGATAGAATCGCCTCGTGCTGTCTTCGTCTCCGCAATTATCTCTCTCTCTTGCTTCCTTCCTTTCTTTCGCTGTCTCTAAATCTTTCTCTTTCTCTGTCTAAATCTTTCTCTTTCTCTGTCTATATCTTTATCTTTCGCTGTCTCTAAATCTTTCTCTTTCTCTGTCTAAATCTTTCTCTTTCTCTGTCTCTTTCTCTTTCTTTTTCTGTCTCTTTTTCTTTCACTTTATCTGTCTAAATCTTTCCCCTCCTTCAATTTATCTGTGTCTATATTTACATTATGAGAATGCTTGTGAGTGTGTGTATGTGTGCGTGTGTTTGTGTGTATGTGTGTGTGTGTTTGTGTGTATGCATTTAATTGCAATTGTGTAATAGCGTTTATACATATATGTCAAATGAAAAAAGTGAGAGTTATTAAAACCGTTTCCCGTAGCAGTGCTCAGCGAAGTCATTTCAAAAGCGACCAGTTTGTTAGTTTATATTTGGCATGCGAAGAAAAGAAAAGGCTGTAGGCGAGAGTGTGTAATGAACCAATAAACATACAGTGCATTGTCATAACCGTAGGTGAGGGTGCCAGGCCGTCCATTCAGCCAGACGCGTGTGGCACTGATGCCAACTTTCTTGTCAAGTTCCTTTTAGTCTCTCCCCGATAACTGTCAAACTGCTTCCTAAACATACAACTTTCGTGTAAAAAAAAAAAAAAAAAAAAACAGGGCACTTAATTTACACACACTGTATTTCTAAACATGTAGTCTGAGATATTAATGCCTCTAATTGCCTATAGATATTGTTGTAGATGTATTTTTAGTAGCAGGACACAACCACACACTCGCATAGCTCTACACTTGCCAAGCGGAACGCCTTTGCGAATTCCAAGATGTAACAAGAGATGTGTAGTGTATATGCTGGCCACTTCCTTCTCACTCTACACCCTCGTCCTTCTCTCTCTTTCTCTTGCTATAGATATATATAAATGTAGCTAGAGGTAAAAGCATAGATATAGATATGGTCATATATATACATATGTAAGCGAACACACACACTCACATAAGCACACATACACACATATTCACTTACATAAATATGCATGAAGAATATATCTTTAATATATATATATATATA
>NC_061830.1:3652411-3659911 GCF_019202785.1 Penaeus chinensis
GCCTCTAATTAGGACATTACTATCATAACAGAATACAAATGACTTGTAAAAAAAACTAG
Organism: Penaeus chinensis; assembly: GCF_019202785.1. NCBI lineage: Eukaryota > Metazoa > Arthropoda > Malacostraca > Decapoda > Penaeidae > Penaeus > Penaeus chinensis. The sequence goes on from NC_061830.1 coordinate 3,652,471, forward strand.
TATTCTATCAATATCTTACCCTTCATCATTGCGTCTCGAACATATGATAAGGACCGACGTTTTCTCCTTTGACGTAGGACCCGCTAACCCTTATTTCTTTCTTCCTTCGCCTTCAGGAGCTCCAGACTCACTACGATGAGATTCAGCGCCAGCTTCAGCAGACCCTCGATCAGTATGGTGTTGCCCAGCGCCGCGTCCAGGCCCTCACTGCTGAGTATGAGGAGGCTCGCTCTAACCTTGAGGGTGTAAGTACCTCTGGCAAGGATTTTGCATTGTCTTTTTACCTTTGCGTCCCTCTTTTCACTGGATTTTATTTTCCTTTTTCTTTTTCTTCTTCTTTTGTTGTCTTCTTTGCTGTTCTTTTGTTTTATTTTCCCTTCCTTGTCTTTCTACCTCCTTTTTCTGTCTCAAGTTCTTTTTCTCTCTCGGTTCTACATTCTTGTCCTTCTCTTCCTCCTCTGTACCCTCCTTTTCTACATCCAACCTCCTCTTGAGTTATTTGTACCTGCATTATCCTTGAATTATATCCTCTTTGTTTATCGTTCTCTTTCGAGCCATTCCCTTCCCTCTCCCCTCCCCTAGAAACATGTATCAAATCAATAAAAAAAAGGAATATATATATATGTATCTTTCTTTCTCATCTTTCCTTCCTCTTCTCTAAATTTACCCGTATCCGACACTCAAAACAATGCTCTATGATTCTTCAAAAAAGGAGAAAAATACAACCTTAATAACTTTGATCTCATCATCCGCCTCTTCTCTCTCCCTCCAGGCTATCCGTGGCCGCCGCTCCGCTGAGATGCAGTATGAGGAATCCTCTGCTCGCATCAAGGACCTCACTACTATTAACATCAACCTCACCAACGCTAAGGCTAAGCTCGAACAGGAACTTTGCGTCATCGCCGGAGACTACGATGAAGTCAGCAAGGAACTTAGGGTGAGTGAGGGTTAACTTGAAGGTGATTTTTTTTTTTTTTTTCATGGGTTTGGTATGGGTTTGGTATGGGGTGTTAGGTTTGGGTGTGTGTGGGTGGAGGTATGGGGGGGAGTGGGGGTGTATGGGTGGGGGATTTGTGTGTGTGTGTGTGTGTGTGTGCATGTGTGCGTGTGTGTGGGGGGGGGGGGGGGGGGGCATGGGTGTAGGTGTGGCAGAAACAGTTTCAGCAAATGTGAATATCATCTGATTTCTAAAAATGCGAATTAATATCAGCCTCGAATGTGAAACGCCTAATCTAATTTAGGATCACCTTTATATATCTGAACATGAATTTATGCCTCTTATATACATTCTTCTACCTACATGCATCTATACTTGAACGTATTTGCCCTGATTCCCTTTATACATTCATTCCTCTACGTTCATGTCGCAGAACTTGAAAGCATTTATCTATGCCAATCCTATATTTTCATGCATCAACTCAAATGCGTCAGAGCTAAACAAAAATATTCACCATGAAGCCGTTTTCACAGATTTAGGTCACACACACACAGAAAAAAAATATCTCAAAACGAGTAATAATCTCACACACTCAACACAACAACACAAACTTCTCAGAAACTCTCTCATTAATTCATCCAAAATCTCTCATTTAATAACCCAAACACTCATATTCATTAACCAAAACACTCATGTATTAACCCTAAACTCTCTCAATCTCCCTCTCTCTCTCTCTCTCTCATTTCACCTTCAATTATCAACCCAAACCCTCATTTTTACCAACCCTACATCACCCTCTCTCTCTCTCTCCCTTTCCCTTTCTCCCCCATTATCTCCCTCATTCCTTCTACTTTATTCATCTCATCCACCCCTTCCCCCTCCAGCTGTGCGAGGAGCGCCTGAGCAAGGTCAGCGTGGAACTGAAGCGCACCGTCGAGATCCTCCACGAGGAACAGGAACGTTACGTCAAGATCGAATCCATCAAGAAGTCTTTGGAAGTCGAAGTCAAAAACCTGAGCATCCGCATCGAGAGTGTCGAGGCCAATTCTCTCGCCAACACCAAGAGGATGATCTCCAAGCTGGAGGCTAGGGTGAGTGTGGGTGAGGGTTGGGGGAGGGTAGGGGGAGGAAGGGGGAGAGTAGGGGGAGGGTAGGGTGAGGAAGGAGGAGAGTAGGGGGAGGGTAGGGTAAGGAAGGGGGAGAGTAGGGGGATGGTAGGGGGAGGAAGGGTGACGGTAGGGTGAGGGTAGGGTGAGGAAGGAGGAGAGTAGGGGGAGGGTAGGGTAAGGAAGGAGGAGAGTAGGGGGAGGGTAGGGTAAGGAAGGAGGAGAGTAGGGGGAGGGTAGGGGGAGGAAGGGTGACGGTAGGGTGAGGGTAGGGGGAGGGTAGGTGTGGGTTTGGAGTAAGGAAAGGTGGGTTTGAGGGTGACAGGGATTTCCGGGAGATTAGGGTGAGTAAATCATCTAGCTAAAGGGTGAGTTAGAAGGGTGAGTAAGGATGACGTAGGTGATTTTCGGCAAGTTATAGAGGGATTACTGGTAAGTTAGGGAGAGATGGGATGAGCAAGGAAGGTCAAGATGAATAAGAGGGTTTCTAAGGGTGAGATGGCGAGGTTTCACGGAACGCTAGGGTGAGTTCCAGGAGGTAAGGGTGAGGGTGTAGCCGGAGAAAAGTCTATGGGTGATTCTAGGAATATGAGATGTCTCGAATGAAGTTAGATCAGAGAAACCAAGATATTCTTCTTCTCTTTCGTTCTCGCTCTTTCTGTGTCTTTTATTCTTTCTCTCTCTCTCTCTCTCTCTCTCTCTCTCTCTCTCTCTCTCTCTCTCTCTCTCTCTCTCTCTCTCTCTCTCTCTCTCTCTCACTATATATCTATCGATCTATCTATCTATCTATATATCTGTCTCTCTATTTATCTATCTATCTACCTATCTCTCTCTCTCTCTCTCTCTCTCTCTCTCTCTCTCTCTCTCTCTCTCTCTCTCTCTCTCTCTCTCTCTCTCTCTCTCTCTCTCTCTTTCTTTCTCTCTTTCTGTCTGCCTCTCTCCTCCTTCTTCTCCCCCCTTCATTTCTCTCTCTCTCTCTCTCTCTCTCTCTCTCTCTCTCTCTCTCTCTCTCTTTCTCTCTCTATCTCTCTCTCTCTCTCTCTCTCTCTCTCTCTCTCTCTCTCTCTCTCTCTCTCTCTCTCTCTCTCTCTCTCTCTCTCTCTCTCTCTCTCTCTCTCTCTCTCTCTCTCTCTCTCTCTCTCTCTCCTCTCTCTCTCTCTCTCTCTCTCTCTCTCTCTCTCTCTCTCTCTCTCTCTCTCTCTCTCTCTCTCTCTCTCTCTCTCTCTCTCTCTCTCTCTCTCTCTCTCTCTTTACCTATTTATCTATTCATCTCTCCCTCCCCACCAAACGCTAACCCCCCCCCCCCTCCCTCCCACAGGTACACGACCTCGAGATCGCCCTTGACGAGGAGCAGCGCCGCCACCAGGAAACCATCAAGGTCCTGAGGAAGAAGGAGCGCAACGTGAAGGAGCTCGTCCTTCAGGTCGAGGAGGACCACAAGAACATCCAGATCCTGCAGGAGACCCTCGACAAGACCTACGAGAAGATCAACGTCTACAAGCGCCAGCTGTGCGAACAGGTCGGTGCTCGAGCTCGAGGAATAGGGTGCAGAAAAAAAGAAAAAAAAAAGAAAGGGAATATATATATATATATATATATATATATATATATATATATATATATATTTATATATGTATGTATGTATGTATATGTATATATATATATATATATTCATATATATATATATATATAAAATACTGTACGTCTGCATATTTTTTCTTCTTCTTTTGCATGTATGTAGGTATGAATCTGTTTGTATGCATATTGTTGATAGATGTATAATTTTGTCAGTTTAGATGTGTGGTATTGTGCATTTACACGCACTATAAATCGAAACCTTTCATAAGAATAAAGAAATATCAAAATATACTGACTCATTCATACAGTATAACTAACAAGAGCGCTACATATCAGCTTGCTAAACACACTTGTCTCTCTCTCTCTCTCTCCCCGTCGTGTCCTTCCCCTTCGGCGCCCGCAGGAGTCCGTGTCCTCGACCAACCTGTCCCGCGTGCGCAGGTTCCAGAGAGAGCTGGAGGCCGCCGAGGAGCGCGCGGACGTCGCCGAGAGCAGCCTGTCCATGATCCGCGCCAAGCACCGCACCTTCGTCACCTGCCAGAGCACGGTGTTGCCCAGCGGCGAGACCGTCGTGGTAAAGGAGACCGTGACCCAGCAGTAAAGGCGTCCTTCGGTCCCCAAGCCGATCGGCAGCGCCCCCCTCCTTCTCCTCCTTTGGCCCGCGTCGTCGCCAGGGGGAGCCCTTCTCTCTACTCCCTCGCGACGGCGTCCGCAAGCAAGATGGTTTACATCGTCTATTTTCTTTTTATCGTGATAGACACTTTTTTTTTTCAATTTGTCTCTCCTTCTATCTTGAAGATATAGTATTAATCTAAGAGGAAAAAAAAAAATATTACTTTTAAAAGAAATCTAATTTAAAGGACTAACTTGTAATAAAAATGTAAGGCGAATCTCAAGCTCCTTAGATAAGGAAAGGAAACCAAACAAGAGAAGTGAAGATATGCCACACCATCACAACAATGTACTCATTGTATATATAATTGGACGTAATAAAAGATTTGTCATACACGAACGAACTGTCTCGATGACGTCATCCTCCCGTGCTGGGATTGGGGGAAAGGATATACAATGCGGAGGAATTATGCAAATGAGTTTGGTCATTTCTCTATGGTGATAATGATGATGAAGAGTGACTAGGAGAACCGATGGATGAAGTCGTTGTTCCAGAGATGAATAATATTATTCATTCTTTTTTTCATTTTACTTGGCTTTATCTCTCTCTCTCTCTCTCTCTCTCTCTCTCTCTCTCTCTCTCTCTCTCTCTCTCTCTCTCTCTTCTCTCTCTCTCTCTCTCTCTCTCTCTCTCTCTCTCTGCTATTTTTTTTATTTTTTTAATTTATATTCCTTACTGCCTTGGATTGATATACTGATTTTAGCATTATGTCTTCATTGATATGATTACGATATTATCCTTATTCTTAAGACTTTTATCAGTTTATAATTTGCCTCGTTTTTATCATTCGTGATATTCATTTTGACATTCAGTTTTATCTACACTTTCTTAAATCATTATCATCATTATTATTATCATCAACAATACCACCTATCTTTCCTGCCTAATCATTCTTATATCCTTATCATCATAATTAATAACCGGATAATTATTACCATCAATTTCAATAAACATGAAGTGCCAACGTTTTCATGTAAAAACATCATTGCAAGATTATCATTATTATCAGTGCAAAGCAAAATAACGTTTATAATGCACACAACACAAGATATCTAGGAAGAATTACCTAATAGATGAAACCGTGTGAGTCTCTCAGGTATAATGCCTCTTCATTCTATTCTTCGCATAATGCTACAGTAAACTTGGGATAATACTTGATGTAAAATGTACATAGAATCAAGATTATGTGGACTGACAACCTCGCAAATAAAATGGATAAGTTCCATCCAGGCAATGTGTTAACCTTGACCTCGAAAAAGAAAACTGATTTAAAAATGTGTGGATATGACATTAACCCTTTTCTACTGCAGCTACCAGTGGGTTGGGATGCCTTGAGCACTGACCTTACCCGGCTCTATATCCACACCAGGTCAGCCCATCAAGTTATTTCTCGTTTCTCCTGGCTGGGGTATAAAAGGAGAGCTCGAGAACATAACCCGGGTTTAATGGCATGAAGGAGGCATCATAAACGAGCGTGCGAGAGGAGACAGGAAAAAAAATCCAAATGGAAATACTAGTTTATATTTTCTTTTGTCTTTTTTTTAATTTCTATTATTTAGCAGGCCGTTTGGGTGCGTGTGTATATATATGGGTGTATGTTGTTGGTGTTTCAATGTGTAGTGTGGCTGGGAAATAAAACACCATCTTACCCACAACGCAACCCGATTTTAAGCACTGGTGGATGAGGTTCGTTCGCTCGAAACACTTGATGCGTTCACGACTCTCGAGTGACATGACTTCTCTAATCTCTACATTATATCTATTCTAAGTGATTGTGTCGTATATATTTTCTTCCTTCTTTTCTTCACTTCGTTTACATCATTATTTTCCATTCGTGATTCTAGAACGACGCTTGAGACCATCTCGAAAGGCGTGTGTGTCTGATTCATTTCTTTAAACCTGTTTCGGATCGACTGAAACACTTCCATGCTAAAAAAGGGTTTCTCATGCATGGTCTTTGTGGCGCTTGAGTGTTGTCCTTGAATTCGTTCGGAAAGTGGGTAAACAACTTTATCTGTTTATGCTCTTGCTCTGTTTATAGATAGTTCATTCTTACCTCTTCTACTTTCCGCTCGCTTAGTTGTCTATCATGGTCTAAATGCGTATTCGAGACACATTTGAAGATGTCATATCGTTTTATGAATGGGCACCAAAGCGAATTATTTTCAACTGGGAATTAGGTGATGAACCCCAAACTTATTTTTTTTTTAACTGTATTTTAGGTCATCCCACCCCTATCCACTCAAAAAAAGATAAAAAGCTATTTATTTCAGAATATGTTTTTAGTGTAAGGACGATCATTGACGCTGTTTATACATGGTATGGCCGACGAAGACAGCAAAAGTGTGTTCCCGATGTCTCTGAACTGAACCTATTTTGCCATGCCACAGACTAGTTCATGGGGGACACACTTTTTCGTTTCTGTGGCGTTTTTCCGTCTGATTTATGTGTGTAATGTAACGCTATCATATTGGTCCTGTCGGATCAAAATCAAGCTGAGAAAGTCAATAAAAGAGCTTGATCTTACCTACGTTGTTTTATTATTTCCTCGAGATATGGTGTTCGAGAAAGAGTGAAAGGACGCTAGTCTTGGTATACATACACATGAAACATTACAGCTGGTGCTAAGTGTTGGGTATTCATCAGGTGCAAATAGTAAAGATTTGATAAAGGAAAAAATGAATTCTTACCATACTCGTACACGCATATAAACATCTTACAGTATACATAATGAAATATATTCCTGAAGTGAGTAGATTACATTACTTGACTTCTTAAACATTAACATGACATGAGTCTGGGTTACTGCAAAATACAGTAAGAGGTATAAGATGCACAGGCCGTTTAGCAGATGAGCTTTTCAACCATTCAGAGACATTTCTGCCTTGGGGGAAAAGTTGATGTTGACCTGGTTAAAACGCCGCGCAGGAGACACTGCAGGATGTACCGAGGCTTTAGCAGCAAAGATTCGCCATTCCTCCGCCCAATCCTTCTTCGCTTGGTCATTTTCTTCCCCTCCAATCCCCTTCTTCTTCTCGTTTGTCTTCCAGACGCGGTGGACCTCCCCGGCTAGGTTCTTCAGACTCTTGAGATTAGTCTTGACACCCGAAGAGAAGGCCAAGCCCAGTTCCCGAGACGAGGCCTCCT
>NC_061830.1:3672411-3674911 GCF_019202785.1 Penaeus chinensis
ACACCCACCTCCTCCACCCCCCCCCCCCCATTTCCTCCTCATTTAGCATGCACGTCCAAACATGTTTCAAAAACAGCTGTTTCCATACCTCAACGTTGACGGAGGAACAGCACCTGCCACAGATGCAGTCTAGTTTCTTCTGACAATAATGACTGAGTGATTTTGCTTTGCTCTTGTCGATGTACCTGGTATAAACGAAAGAGAAATGGGTGTTATTTCTTCAATTTTACTTAAAGACTGAATTGATATGTTGATGACTAGATTTTACTTAGGTTTGTATGAGGTAAATATCTGTGTAAACTGAGGCAGCATGTTTAGTATTTAGAAAAATAAGGTATTTAGTGAAATGATTTGTGTGATTATGTGAAAAAAACAAATAGGCATATAATTGTGTGTAACTATGCATGTACATGAACAAAACGTATACGTATGTATACTTGGATAAACGTATTTGTGAACTGCAAACCCAAGCATACATACACACACCAACATGCACCTACAAAGACACACACACACACACACACACACACACACACACACACACACACACACACACACACACACACACACACACACACAAACAAACACACCAACATGCACCAGCTCAACACACACACACTAACATACACCTACACATAACACACATCCAAGCATCGACCTCCTCACAGAACAAACCCAAGCAGCGCCTTACCTGTCGCACTCTGGAAAAGCGTTATTAGCAGCGGGCAGCAAACCAACGGGTCTTTGGTCAACAGAAGTTCTAAATCGTTGAATATCTGCTGTGTTGTTACTGCAGTACACACGCATGAGGTTACCTGGCTGGCATTCGGATCCCCTGCATCTTAAACTGTACCCGCGCTGCATATCTGGAACGAGAGAGAGGGGGGTGGTTGTAACATTTGAGTGGGAATGCCGCTTTGGTTCTGTAGCAAGTGTAAATGGTTGGATATGTCTGTATGTGTTTGTAAGTGCCTTTTTGCCATGTACTAAGAGTAAACGATTGTATATGCTTGTAAATGCTGTCTTGGACCTGTACTAAGTGTAAATGATTATTTATGCTTGTAAATGCCGTTTTGCGATGCTTGTAAAAGCCTTTTTTGACTTGTACTAAATATATAAATGTTTGTATGCTCTTGTAAATGCCGTTTTGCCCTGTGCTAAATGTTTGTAAAAAAAAATTGTAGCTGTACTTAGGTTATCTGAGCTTAGGAATTCTTATTTTTCATTATATCGTCTTTCTGTATATGCGTTATGTATATACCTACTATACGTGTGATTATCAGAACATATGGATGTATATTAAATATATAGCTAATAATATCTACCGTATATGTATATGAATACAAATATTATAAATGTCTACTAAATATGTATATGTACGTGTATGTATATGAACAGAAGCATTATGATATCTGCCGTAAATGTATATAAATGTATTTGAATACAAGCACTATAATATATCATGTATATGCATAAGTCCGTATATATGCATACATACACACACGCAGACACACACACACACACACACACACACACACACACACACACACACACACACACACATATATATATATATATATATATATATATATATATATATATATGTATGTATATATATACATATATATATGAAAATAAACATATAATATCTACTGCATACATATATGTACGCATATATCAATGAATATAAGCATTTTGATATAGCCTGTATATGTATATGAATACAAGCATGCATAACAAAAAACCTTAGCCTCTGCCTCGTCCTTACTTCTGGGCTCCTCGTCGGGCGAAGGGTTGTAGAAGTGCGTGTTGCAGAGCACCGGCAGGATCTCCACCATGCACGAAGGGCCGATGGTCACTTCTCGCTGGAGCTGGCTCTCGAAGGGGAACGGCGCCGCCCTTGCACCCACGAGCAACAGCAGAAGCGGCAGGAGGCATGACAGGACCACAGCCCTCATTGTAGTCATGCGTCACCTGCAGGAGGGAAATGGTGGGATGTTGAGGGACGCTGCTGTGGTCGTGGGTGTGGTTACGTTGCTGGACAGAGAGATGGTTGATTGGATCTCTTCTTCAGCAGGATTATGGTACAGTTGGTTTTCCACAAAGAAAGGTGATGTCTTAGCCATATGATATGTAGGAATATATATGTTTATGTTTATATATATATATATATATATATATATATATATATATATATGTGTGTGTGTATATATATATAGTATATATATATATGTGTGTGTGTGTGTGTGTGTGTGTGTGTTTATGTGTGTGTGTGTGTGTGTCTGTGTGCGTGTGTGTGTGTGTGTCTGTATGTCTATCTATCTATATATCTATCTATCTATCTATCCATCTATATATGTATATATATATATGTATATATAGATAGATATACATATACATACATACATATATATATATATATGTGTGTGTGTGTGTGTATCTCTCATCTCTATATATGTTTATATATACATATATACATAAGTGCACACACACTCGCATA
>NC_061830.1:3712411-3717411 GCF_019202785.1 Penaeus chinensis
GAAAAAAGTTCAATGCAGAATTATGAACTTTCGTTGAGCGCTGTATTATGAAAAGAAAGAATTAATTTCTTCAGTGCAAAATACTTCTCTCCAACGGATGATAGTAACGGTAATAATGATAATGACATAGAGGTAACAATGATAACAATAATGTTAATAATCATAGTAATAACAGCGATAGAAATGGTAATAATTCAGTAACTAATCACTAAAATCTAAATGAAAATAAAAAATAAGAATAGCACTATACTACACTATACTAACCATCACCCTTTCAATAATAAAAAAAAAAAAACTAGCCAAATAGATCAACAAATACAATAGGACATTTTTTTTTAAATAACAAGGCATAAACCTAATCCAAAAATACACCTACCAGCATACACTCCACTACAAAAACACACTCACCTCCCCCCCCCCCCCTCCACAACACACAGAACCAAGGGATAGTCATCCTCCTATAAGAAAGACAACTAAGCCAGGTGGTTAGTGTGTGGTTAGAAAGTGCTAGCAGGTTGTCGTCTCAGGGAAGAGGAGGGAAAGTGGTCGATTTTCTCCCGCCGGTCAAGAGCTGCTGAGTTTAACGTGGCGGTGTGTTTACGCGTGTGACTGTGCGGTGAGCATGCAAGTGTGCGTGTGGAAGGCGAGTGCATTTCGTTGGAAAAGGTGTGTGCATGTGGCTGAAATGTGTGTATTGATGCATGTACATGGAAGTGTGTATTGTGTGTATATATATATATATATATATATATATATATATATATATATATATATATATATATATATGTATATATGTATATATATATTATATATGATATATATAATATATAAATAATATATATATGTATATTTATAATATATAAATAATATATATATATGTATATATTATATATATATAATATATATATATATACTGTATATATATATATATATATATATATACTGTATATATATATATGTATATATATATGTGTGTGTGTGTGTGTGTGTGTGTGTGTGTGTGTGTGTGTGTGTGTGTGTGTGTGTGTGTGTGTGTGTGTGCGTGTGCATGTGCGTGTTTGGTATCCTATACAAAATGCACGTGTGTGTATTGATAGGATTTGTAAGACACATATCTAATAGTAGTATACAGATACGTGTATTTTTTATGATTACTATCATCACTGTTATCATTATGTGAGTATTATGATTATGCGTCTACTACTATTATTACAATTATAAATGATAATATAGATGATGATAATAATGAAAATGCTGATGATGATGATGAGAATAAGAGGGATTATGATAATCGTAATGATAATGATTTTGATGATAATAATAGCAGTTGTAGAAATGATAATCATTATTATCATTAGTCTTATTATTGTTAATAGCTAAATCAATGGGAGTGACAATAATGATAATAATAACAGTAATAACGATAATAATGATGACACTAAATCGTGATGAGTAACGATAATAACTATACAAAGGGTAATGATTCCATTTATCAACTATAATCACTCATACTGGGAACAGATGTGGTAATAACCCTATTAACACTTAAACTAAACTAAATATATCAATAGATAAGTAAATAGGTTATTCCATCATGCAGATTTTGCTAAAACAAAAGCGAATCATGACCAAGCATCTTTTTTTTTTTTTATCCAATGTTTACGTTGTCTTACGAAAATGGAGAATGAGTAAATCAAGGAATAAATGCAACTAAGAATTATAAAATTATCGAGATTTTTTTTTTTTTTTTACTTTTTTAGCTTTTCTTTTCTTTTTCTCCCCCTCCCCCCTTTTCCTCGTTGTCCCGCTATGCTTACCTGAGGGAATTGATTGGGATGCGACGGGAACCGGCTCTGTGATGGGCGTGGTCGCTGCGAGGGTGGGCGTGGACGTCTAGAAGGGGGCGCTGACAAGACGTCGACAACCTCCTGTGTCTCCTCCTCGAACTGGTGCGGTTCCTCCACCTGCTGATGGGGGACGAGGGTTTCGGGGACGCCATGCGAGTCCTCGGTGGCTGCAGGAAGGTCGTGGTCGGGTTGGAAGAAGGGCGTGGCTTCGAGACTGCCCCCATCGTCATCCCGGAACCGCTCGTGGCTCGGACGGGGGCGGCCCTGTATGTCATCGGCGAAGAGCGGTCCGAAGTCGTCGCCCTCGTGGAACGCCACCTCCTCCCCGGAAAAGACATCTTCCTCGTGCGGGATGAAGTTGGGGTTGTCGAACTGCGGCCGCGGGTTCAGGGGCAGCTGGCCCAACGTCTGTCCCTGGCCCGGTCGGAATCCTGGCCCGCCCTGGGGTCTGAACGCGCCCGGAGGAGGGGGAGGAGGCGGTGGAGGTGGTCCTCGGAAACCTGGAGGGGGCGGGAGTGGAGGGCCTCTGAATGGGGGTCCTCCTCGCGGTGGGCCCTGGAACTGCCTGCGGTGTGGTGGGCCTCGTCTCGGAGGACCTGGTCTTTGCTGCCCCTCGACGGCCAGCGCCACCACGGCCAATATCAGAAACGCTCGCATTCTGTGCTGCAAGTTAGAAGAGTTAGCATCATTATTAACGCGTCTTTAAAATCCACTCGAATTTACCACTCTGTAATATTCTTCACATTACCATCATGCTTTGTTTTTTCCAAGTATATGTATCTACTGTTGTTTGTTGATCAAGTTGTTCACTAAGTGTTACGCATTGACTTTCTAATCAGTTTCTCTTCAGCCTCAAGATTTCTGCGATAATGCAAGGACGGAGTACAGAATACACATATAAATCAGTACACTTTCGTTCACTAGTTATCTAAAAATAGCTTTAACATGTGTTCCGTTATGTGGAAACATACTTTTCGAATACCACTTTCACTATCAATGAAGCTAAAATGGAAAAGAAGGAAGGTTGATTTTCTCTTTCTCTTATTTTCCTACTCTCTCTCTCTCTCTCATTCTCTCTCTCTCTCTCTCTCTCTCTCTCTCTCTCTCTCTCTCTCTCTCTCTCTCTCTCTCTCTCTCTCTCTCTCTCTATTTCTCTCTCTCTCTCTCTCTCTCTCTCTCTCTCTCTCTCTCTCTCTCTCTCTCTCTCTCTCTCTCTCTCTCTCTCTCTCTCTCTCTTTCTCTCTCTCTCTCTCTCTCTCTCTCTCTCTTTCTCTCTCTTTCTCTCTCTCTCTCTCTATCTTCCTCTTTATCTTAGTGTAAACTTACAAACCTGAATATACTTTACAAACAATTTCACAAAATGTATTAACTGGAATCACAAACTGAAAATCGTACACTGTGTTGAAGGGGAAATATATTTACACAGAGTATCATCCGTATTGTTCATAATATCAACAAATCCACCACTTAAACACCATTGAGACGCTCCCATAGCCACGCGCCATTAAACTGATGATTTGAATGGTATCACGAGAAACGTGGATGTTATTAGCGATGAATAAATATTTAGGGCACCAGTTTTTTATATAGATTCGTGTGTTTTTCATTTTCTGTATAGTTGATTTCTTGTTCTTCTGCATCTGTTTCTGTTTCCCTTTCCTCTTCTCCTTCTTCTTTTTTCTGTTTACTGTTCTTCCCCTTCTTCCTTTTATTCTTGTTTTCTTCTTCTTCCACTTCTTCGTTCTCTTTTCTCTTTCTTCTTCTTCCACTACTTCTTATATTTCTTCTTATTTCTTTTTTTTCTGACTTCTTTTCCTTCCCCTATCTCCTCCTCCTCCTCCTCTACTTTCTCAACATAAACATTAGATTTTCTCGACTCCACTATATAACTTTAATGAATCCCATTTTATCTTATCTAATATCCGTATATTCATATTTTTTATATTCGTCTATTGTTATCAGCAGACAAATAGAGAGACGCTGAGAGAGAGAGAAGGGGGGGGGGGGGAGAGAGAGAGAGAGACGCGGAGAGAGAGAAGGGGGGGGGAGGGAGAGAGAGAGAGAGAGAGAGAGAGAGAGAGAGAGAGAGAGAGAGAACCCGAAAGAAAATCAGGGAGAGAGAGGGAGGGAGACAGAGAGAAACAGACAGACAGAGAGAGAGTAATAGACCGAAAGAATATAAGCAGAAAACAAAAAGAAACAAAGAAGAAGGAAAATATAAAAATGAATATATATATAATAAAAAGCGATTGATCATCTGGCTTCACTTCATCCCAACACGAATACACTCCAAATCAGGAAAAACGCATCAAACCCACAAATACCAATTATAAAACTAACGTTCACCCAGACTACAACCCACCCTCAACCCACCCACAACCCACCCAAACCTACAACCCACCTATAATTCACCCAGACCTACAACCCACCCACAACCCACCCAGACTACAAAACACCCACAACCCCCTCAACCCACCCAGACCTACAAGCCACCCACAACCCACCCAGACCTTCAACCCACCCTAAACCCACCCACAGCCCACCCACAACCCACCCTAAAAACCCATCCTAAACCCACCCACAGCCCACCCACAACCCACCCAGATCTACAACCCACCCTAAAAAACCCTCCTCAACTCACCCTCACCCCACCCAAACACACCCTCACCCCACCTTAACACACCATCCCCCCTCCACCCACGTTAACACACTCACAAACACGCCACGGACACTTACTCCTGGTGAGATGATGAAGCTTCAAGTCACCTTCGTCTGGAGTAAGTCAACACGAAACTGACGCTTTCTCTCTGACCGTCCTTTAAATAAGCTCCCTCGAAGGGAAACTCCACGAGGACCCGCCCCCATCAGAGTCTGGTAGGGGGGTGGTGGGGGTTGTAATGAGGGAGATGAGGGGGTGTGAGGAAGGGGGGGGGGGGAGATGTTGTGGGTGGGTGGTTTAGGAGTTTAGAAGATAGAATCATATATAAAGAGAAAAAAAGAAGGGGGGATTCGCGTTAGGATGGCCAGTAAAGATGGAATATCTCTTAAAGAGTGTGGGATGGAATTTGTAATAACAACGTACGTGCACGTTCATGAGTTTCTTTTTTTATGTGTGCGTTTTTTGTTGTTGTTTTTTTTCTAGTGTTTGCCAGG
>NC_061830.1:3727411-3729911 GCF_019202785.1 Penaeus chinensis
ATAAATGAAACACTTCTCTCTCACCTGTCCTCACGACGCCCGCCCTGTTATGTGGCACGGAGTAACTAGGTTATAATAAACCTACACGCCCATAATATAACGGGCTGTGGGTTTACCGATCACCAAAATAGCGTCGGATAATAATTGGTTCATTATGTACTTGCGCATTAAACTATGGTTTAGTTTCTGCCTTCGGGGTCTCAGTACACGTTATATGCCCCCCCCCCCCCCACCCTTAGATAGGAGAGGAAATGTTTATATTATTTTTAGGAATCTATGGGAAGGTGTTAAGATTTCCTTAGATTTTTATTTTCATTTTTTTGTTATACTTTATTCTAATCTATTATTTTAATTTATTTATTTTATTCTTTTTCTTTTTTTCCTTTACTACTACATTCTTTTTCAAAAGATATTTTTCTTTTCCGTTTTTTTTTTCAAATATATATGTGTGTGTGTGTGTGTATGTATGAATTAAGATAACGGCAAAGATGTTGACAGAGACAGATCTAATTTGGTAAATAAACTTACAACCAACTATGAAAGAACTGCCAATCCTGAGAAACCGATTCGACAATCTAGAGAATGTACTATTGTGTAGGAATCCCACCGCTGCCGCCATACTGCACAACCCGCCAGGAAGACGTGGAACTTACACTCTATTGCACAAGGCTCTAACTACACTAAGTGATTCTTCCCCAAGCCAATTAAAGCTCGGGTGGATACGTCGAGATGGGGGTAATGGAGAAATGGTTGCCTTGTTGGTGTGTGGGTGTGTGGGTGTGAGTGAGAGGGACTTCTCTGTGGGGGTGGAGACTTCTAGGGGTTGGGTAGGGGGGGAAGCTTTCTTAGAGAGTAGGTGTGGGAGTTGGTGTGTTTGTTTAGGTGGGTGAGGGGTTGGTGTGTTTGTGTGGGCATTGCTGTATGAGTGGGAAGGTGTAGACATGTGTAAGGATTTGTGTGTTTGTGTGTGTATGAAGGTAGGGGTTTCTGTGGGTAAGTGTGGATAGATGTGGGGCTTACTGTGTATGTTTGGGTGTAATTAGAAATAGGTAAGTGGGAATTAGAGGAGAGAAACGTGAATATACAGTATATGGGTTAAGTATTCAGTTTCGTTTCTATGGGTGTCTGAAGGTGAGGCTGTTGGAGAGATAAGCTTGTCTGTGTAATTGAAGATTTCTATTGAGTGTTTCTTTCTTTAGGTGTTTTTGCGTTTCTGGTAGCTGGTGTTGATTCAAGAGGCAGATTCGGAAAAACACTCATCGACATCAATAAGATTGCTTGTCATATTTTCAAAAGTATATTATGTGTTTGTGTGTATGTGTGATATATACATATATATATATATATATATATATATATGCATGTGTGTATATATATAAATATATTTTTTCCGTGTGCCTTTTAACGTGATGTAACCAAGTTCTCAGCCCTTGGTCTGCTCCTCTGCCTGCGAAGAAAACCGCATTATAGTTGCTGGTGACTCAACGCCCCGGACATTTCCTCTGCTTCCAGGAAACGCTGTCGTTGTGGAGAGACGCACATAAACCGTCTTACGTTCATGATAATTAGAGATATATGAGTGAAGAAACACTCTTGGAAGCACGCTTTTCATAATTCATGTTCGTCTTCACAGCATGAGTTATTAAAATTTTCACTAACCACACGAAATCTTGCCAGTCCCTTATAATGTTATATATTCATATGCCAATATTTACTTTCATATATGTAACTGTACACTATTCGACCTATCCACGTACAGTCAAGGACAAATATCGTATTTTAAATGAAGCTTCGAAGCCCATATAATATAAACAAGAAGCTTCACATTATGTAAGTGTTCGAGACGGATTTCGAAACATGTTTGACACGAGTTTTGAGCGTGACTTCATAATCATTCATCCAAAGCTTACAAGGTTTCTGTTTCTTAACACCATCATGAAAAATTATAATTATTAGAAAGAAAAAAAAAAGAGAGAAAAAAAATATCTATATATAGTTTATCATAGAGAAAATATAGAAAAAAAATATTAATGGGTTATAATATAGATACATTTCGAATGACGAGGAAGAGCAGGGATGATCAAATTAGAAATGAAAAAAAGTTGACAAACTAAAAATAGAATAAAGGTTAGCTTTAGAATATGAAATAGGAGATACTTTTTTCTTTCTGTTATACCTCTTAGCTAAAACTGCAATTAATCTCCACCACTATCTAAAACTACTTTTTTAAAGGTTTAACATAAATAGAAGTTCTATAAATGCTTTATATACCAATAAAGTATTTTATGGCTGCAAATAGTAAGACATGACATGTCTGTATACGAGTGTGTGTGTGTGTGTGTGTGTGTGTGTGTGTGTGTGTGTGTGTGTGTGTAAGTAGGTGAATGAGTGAGTGTGTGCTGGTTAGAGTCTCTTTTGTTAACAAGTTCAAAATACCGAATGAAAGATTCTCTTAGTGAATTGTAGAAACTGACCATACATGAGATATACATCTTGTTTT
>NC_061830.1:3734911-3737411 GCF_019202785.1 Penaeus chinensis
TTCTTCTTCTTCTCCTCCTCTTCCTCCTCCTCCTCCTCCTCCTCCTCATCCTTCCCCTTCTACTTCTGCTTTTCCCTCTCCTCATCCTCCTTTTCCTTTACCTCCTCTTCCTCTTCCTCCTTTTCCTTTACCTCCTCTTCCTCTTCCTCCTCTTCCTCTTCCTCCTTTTCCTCTTCCTCCTCTTTCTCTTCCCCCTCTTCCTCTTCCTCCTCTTCCTCTTCCTCCTTTTCCTCTTCCTCCTTTTCCTCTTCCTCCTCTTCCTCTTCCTATTCTTACTCTTCCTCCTCTTCCTCTTCCTCTTCCTCCTCTTATTCTTCCTCTTCCTCTTCCTTCTCTTCCTCTTCTTCTTCCTCCTCTTCCTCTTCCTCCTTTTCCTTTATCTCCTTTTCTTTTACCTCCTCTTGCTCTTCCTCCTTTTCCTCCTCTTTCTCTTCCTCCTTTTCCACTTCCTCTTACTCCCCTTCCTCTTTCTCTTCCTCCTCTTCCTCTTCCTCCTCTTTCTCTTACTCCTCTTATTCTTCCTCCTCCTACTCTTCCTCCTCTTCCTCTTCCTCTTACTCCTCTTCCTCCACTTCTTCCTCTTCCATTTTCTCTTCCTCATTCTCATTCTCTTCCTCTTCATCCTCGTCCTCTTCCTCCTTATTCTCCCCCTCCTCTTCTTCCTCTTCCTCTTCTTCCTTTTCCTTTTCTTCCTCTTCCTCCTCTTCCTCTTTCTCTTCCTCATTCTCATTCTCTTCCTCTTCCTCCTTTTTCTCTTCCTCCTCTTCCTCTTCCTCCTCATTCTCCTCCTCCTCTTCCTCTTCCTCCTCTTCCTCTTCCTCCTCTTCCTCTTTCTCCTCTTCCTCTTCCTCCTCTTCCTCTTCCTCCTCCTCTTCCTCTTCCTCCTCCGTCTCCCCCATCATAATCACTGACTGTAGACCACCTGAGAACCGTCACGGCAAAGGAGATTTTACCCTCGGCTGAATAGAATGACTAAATTAGATGTGTGTGTTGGTGGGCGTCTGTTCGTTAATGCACTGTTAGATGCTGTAAGTGTGCCTGCGAATACCTAAGTAAGGATTTTCTTTTCCACTCAATGTCTTCTCTACTTGTATGTTATATATGAGTACGTACGAGTACGTAAATGAAAGTAAAAATACATTATTTGCTTTTCTTTTTATTCCGTACTTCTGTGTTATGTCAATCTTAGAGTAGAGCAGAGGTACAAGGTACGTTCTAAGTGGGTGGAATTCCTTTCTGAACGATTACAAACACACCATCAGCTGCATCAGTCCAAGTAAACACCTTCACAGGGGCTCTATTATACGTCCACCATGACCAACGGAAGCAGTCAAAAGTCTTTGTCAAATGCCAGACACGGAATATGATCAAGGTGTTTGCCAACAAACAGATCACTGGGCACAAAAGGACCGGGATAATGGTTTCTCGTTTTCTTTAATGATATCTCGATCTTGAATAGAAAGCGGAATAACAATATTCCAAATCATTTCAGTGTGTAACAGATAGAACTACTGGGAATATGTGTATATATTTAGGTAACCAGATCAGATAAACAAGATAAGAAGAGAAAAATGTAATTGTATAACCGCGCAGTACACGCAGATCTATAAATACACGGAGGAGAGCACTAAATAAGGAAAATTACAGGCATGTTACAACTAAAAGGCTTGCACATGTTTCCCCTACTAATTAAAGTGAAAGAAATGAATAAAAAAGAGCGCATTTATCGCCACTTTTGACCCGAACTTTCACTCAACAGATGGCGCTTTTTGTTTCCCTGGGGGGGGGGTCTCCTAGTCCGTGCTGTGAACTTAATAGTTTTCTTATACTTTGTTCAGCCTTTGCGTCGTAGATTTCCCTGCCTTTTTTTAGCATTGTTCTTCCTCTCTGTTGGTCTCCAGAATCTATTTATGTAAAAAGAGGTTGAATATGATAGTACCCGTGTAATGTATGTATTTTCTACTGTGACCTAATTTCTCCTTACCTTGAGCTTTGGGGATAATAATATAATCGTATCAATACTGGTATTATCAGTAACGTTATGACTATTACAATATTTACCAATTAAAGACAGTAAAGAATACATATATTTTTCCTTAAACTGAGTAAATAATGTATACATGGTGACACGAAAAATATACATTATATATATATATATATATATATATATATATATATATATATATATGTATATGTATATATATATATATATATATATTGTGTGTGTGTGTGTTTACAAAAGATAAGTAGGACTAGTAATTGACTCATAAGTGACTTAGCATCTATGTTCAATGAATAAACGGCAAAAACAGTGGAAATGGCATGTACAGTACAATCATACCATCCCCGTAAGCAGTATATGAAAACTGCGTGTTGATACATAAGCTCCATTTTCGTACTCACTGTAGAGGAGAAAGTAAATACAGCATAACAAGTACACTGTTTATGACATCTTACGTCTTTTTCTTCCCCCAACCCCACCCCCACCCCTACCGTATTC
>NC_061830.1:3742411-3774911 GCF_019202785.1 Penaeus chinensis
GTATTTCGTATACATTACTCTCATTTGGCTCCGTAATTTCCCTTATATCCCCTTACATCCCCTTATGTGACCCGATATCCTACATATATGGTTAATTGAGAGTTTAGAAGAATCCACCGATACCACAATAGTCGTGATTGGTCATGCGAAGGTATTATAAATAATTACCCTTATATTTATTGGAGTATTCATACTTCTAACTGATTCACGATATGAGCGTTATTTTTCCTTTATTTGTTAAACAAGAAAATTAAAATTACCAGTCAGAAAAAAGCATTAGTTGAAATTCACCTAACCTCTCCCTCCCAGTACCCTCTTCTTCAATACAAATTTTCTTTACAGTACCCACCCCTCCCCCTTCAATGCAGACCTAAAACAATCACTAAATATATCTTTCTGCAATAAATACCTGTTAGCAAATTTCCTGTCGTTCACACAGTCAAAGAGAGCGTATAAATAAATCATTTGGTCGGTTGATAAGTGTCACATCAAAACCCTGCTTGGAATTATAGGAAATCTATATGCATGACTATTGTACTCATTGCGTAAGAATGCTATTGTCTTATTATTAAGTGACAAACGGCTGCTGTTGTAGTTCTGACAAGCGCTGGTATGGCCAACAGTCTGTTTATTTTTTATTTATTTTTCTATTTCTCTCACTGTCTCTGTGTTTATTTATGTAACCTTTGCGTGTTTATTTCCCATTTTCTCATTCTCACTTCATCCCTGGTTTCTTTAACTCTCTCTCTCTCTCTCTCTCTCTCTCTCTCTCTCTCTCTCTCTCTCTCTCTCTCTCTCTCTCTCTCTCTCTCTCTCTCCCTCTCCCTCCCTCTCTCTCTCTCTCTCTCTCTCTCTCTCTCTCTCTCTCTCTCTCTCTCTCTCTCTCTCTCTCTCTCTCTCTCTCTCTCTCTCTCTCTTTTCTCTCTCTCTCCCTCTCCCTCTCCCTCTCCCTCTCCCTCTCCTCTCCCTCTCCCTCTCCCTCTCCCTCTCCCTCTCCCTCTCCCTCTCCCTCTCTCTCTCTCTCTCTCTCTCTCTCTCTCTCTCTCTCTCTCTCCTCTCTCTCCCTCTCCCCCTCCCTCTTCCTCCCTCTCCCTCCCTCTCCCTCCCTCCCTCTCTCTCTCTCTCTCTCTCTCTCTCTCTCTCTCTCTCTCTCTCTCTCTCTCTCTCTCTCTCTCTCTCCCTCCCTCCCTCTCTCTATCTCTCTCTCTCTCCCTCTCCCTCTCCCTCTCCCTCTCCCTCTCCCTCTCCCTCTGCCTCTCCCTCTCCCTCTCCCTCTCCCTCTCTCCCTCTCTCTTTCTCTCTTTCTCTCTCTCACTCTCTCACTCTCTCTCTCTCTCTCTCTCTCTCTCTCTCTCTCTCTCTCTCTCTCTCTCTCTCTCTCTCTCTCTCTCTCTCTCTCTCCCAGTATGATCATCCAAATATCATTTCCATCATCACAGTAACTGAAGTTATATCATTATTGTCTTTAGTAGATATCGTAGCAGCAGTGTTAGTAGAATAAGCAGTAATATTAATGACAATAATAGTAGTAGTAGATGCCACAGGGATATCATCATCACCAGTATCATTTTCTTTATTACTGGTAAATCAATGAGATTATAATCGGTGTTCCAAATATCACGCATTTATCATGATATCATTATAATTACCTAATTAACCTTTATTATCAAGTATAGAGATATTAATCCTATCTGATTATTTCGTCAGTGTACATTGCCTTTATTGTTATGATTATTGTTTTCACTATTACTCTTTTTATTGTGTTTTTGCTGTTGTTGCGATTGATATCATTATTGTTATTTTTGTTGCCATTATTGTGATATTATTATTGTTATTTCTGTTGTCATTATTGTGATATTATTATTACTGTTGTCATTATTATAATTATTATTGTTATTGTTGTCATTATTATGATTACCATTATTATTTTATAATTATTATTGTTATTGTTATCATTATCATGAGCATCGTTATCATCATCATCATTACTATTATTACCATTATCATTTTCATTATTAGTAGTAATAGTATGATAATTATTATTATCATTATCATCATCATTATTATAATTATTGTTGTCATCACTATTATTAGCACCATAATAATGGTCATTATTATTAGCATCCTTATTGTTATTGCTGTTGTTACTATTATTATTATTATCATTAATATAATTACTGTTATTAGAATCATTATCACCTTTATTTTAAACCGGCGCGGAGCTTCTCCAATTCGATTTTGTTTTTGATTTCTTATTTTTCTACATACATTTGATTTGTGTTTCCTACCTTTCTTTAATTTTCTTTCTTTTCTATTTTATTTTAAACAGAATATTTCAATTGTGCTACTTTTTCTTTTTATTTCTTATTTGTGTAATCAGTCTTCGTTGTGATTGTTGAATATTTATTTGCCATTATAATTATCCAATATCTTCACGGAATCTACAGAATAAAAAGAGAAGTATTTTCGCGGGAGAGAGACAGAGACAAAGAAATCCATTCCCATTAACAAAGAATGCACCACACCTACCATCAATAGGCACACCAGGTCTTGTTCTCATTACAAGTGCATGAGCGTAACGGCATCGCCTTGTGTTCAACGTAAACGCAACTCGCAGACCTTGCCAGAACGTGGCCAGGGCAGGTTATAGAGTTGGAACAGAGTCCTCTTTCCAGTCGCGCATGCTACGTTCTCTTACTGTGTAGAACGTACCATGCCATAAAGTATCTTGTTTAGTTTAGAGGGAAAGTAGCGCTTCTGTTGCAATTGTTTTCCTAACTGTCACGCGATGCTAGGTCTTCAGTTCTGTTTGTTTGTCTTCACAGTGGCGTCCGGACCGCAAGCAGGTGAGTAGAAATTTCAGTGGGTACGTATGAAGAACTATGCAAACGAACGATTAAGATTAACACTACTATGAACTGAACAGTAAAAAGATGCCTTGCAGTCGAAAAATTAAGATATAAGCTCAATTATAGAGTGGATATTTCTGTTTCAACGTAAAAATTATAAGGGGATGTGAAGGTATTGTAGATATATATCTTTTGAATGAAGCAATTTTGACAAAAGCTACAGTTAATCATGAAATAACTTTTGATTACTAGTAATTTACACATATATTGTTTGTTTGTTTGTTTTGACTGCTATATCTTTAATGCAAAAATTTTCCTTGAACTTGCCAAGGTGTACATCTTTCCAACTTGCATTACTAGATACATCAAGTTTGATTCTCTTTATAATTTAAACAAGATCAGTAGAAGACAATTTTTGAGTTTCTGTCCTTTAAAAAGGTACTGCATGTATTCAGTCCCTTATATTCAAATATTTTCTTCATGGAAGGTTTTTTTCTTATTTTTGACATGGTTAATTCTATAATATATATATATATATATATATATATATATATATATATATATATATATGTCTTATCCTGAAGTATGGGAATCTGTTTTGCAATTTATATCATGTACACAAATACTGAAAAAAAAAAAAAAAAAAAATGTCCGATGATGCCTTAGACCTTCTTGTTATCTTGTTTGATCAGGACATATACTCGAAATATAGAAATATATATATAGCTGTCAGGACACAGGCAATTTTGCGCAACAAGAACTTAAATAGCTATATACCTTGTAGCAGGGTATTTATACTGTTTATCTGGCCAAGAGTTTTGGGGTGATCAGTCCTCTCTTGTCTAACGATGCTGCTGATTTGTCCCGATGCGGTAATGATTTCGATTATATGGTACATTTGCACCTCCAGGTGTTCAGTCAACAATAACTTATAGCTGAATGTTGACCAATGGTATATATATTTCTGAGTATTATTTTTTCAATCCGTTTCCTGTGGAGATTTTGTGGTGATGAATAACGACGCTTGCAAATCTTCTTCACCCCTTCTTACATCGTCTTGTTGTGGGGAGACATCAGTAAAGTCTTGTTACTGTCATCTATAGGGAACCTCCTGACTGTCTGATTTCCTATGGATTATACTATCGAAGCATCAAAGTTTGTTGCCTTGCTTCTTAAGCGATACAGAAACCTGTGTAGATAACCAAATAATAGGTGGGGTGATAAGCAGATATTGAAATAGGCAAGTAAATAAGCGATGCGAGTGATGGATGAGTTTCGATATGGCGAAACCCTGCTTCCGTAACGTCTGTCCAGTTGGCAACATTGCAATTTAACAAATAATTCACTTTTAAAAGATGATTCAGCTACTAAAGTTGGTAGGATTTCTTCTTTGATCTGAGTCAGTGGACACAAAAATGAGTGTCCTGTTATTTACGATGCGATGATAGCAGGTTACTCTCTCTCCATCTCTTTCATCAGCGAAACACTTGTTTAATAACAGAGGCTTGGGATAATTTAGGAATGTGGGTGTCGGCGTCGACCGGCCGATTCGATGTTGGATTTACTGTTTTGTCTCTCCTTTATATATCTTGTAGCAACGTCCGCAAGTTATGTTGTATACCTGGTCGAGAGGTCTGGGTTGGTCTGCCCTTTCTTGTAACGATGTCGCCGATCAGCATTCTTAATGTGATGGCGATTTGATTATGTGGTATATTAGGACCTCCAGGTGTTCAGTCAGTAATAATTTATTTCTGGTGGGTGCCTCGTTGATGTCAATGATTATAAACATTATAAATTTGACAATTATGTTTCCCCGTACATTAACTGTGATGGTAATCAGGGATGGCAAGTTTTCGAATGCGTCATTTACGCCGCTTACGATGATCGAAATAAAAGAAAATGGGATATATTTCCGGGGAAACTAGTATAGTAAAAACAAATACGAATATATCGGTTTATTATTAAAAGATAACAACAAAATAAACCTTGAAACCCTTGAACTTCAACAAAATAATATATACATATATACATACATTTCAGAAAGATATGTCAAATTAGGGAAATCATATCTTCGTATGGTTTTGTTCCTTTCAGTTTTGCATATTCACTTAAATGAATAAGTGATCTAATAGTTTCCAATTTCAAATTGGATCTTTCTTTTCTTTTTATCAAGTTAAATTTTGAAAACAGTCTTTCTAGTAGAAAGACTGTTTTCAAAATAGGAAAACGTATTTTTTAAGGATAATCAAATACAATTTCAAATGAAATGCTAAATAACTCTATGGAAGAGAATAGTCACTCAGTAGAATGCTATAGTCTGCCGAGGATTACCGTGAAACGCTTTGGTCAATGACTGCACTAGAATTCAAGTGTTAACAACCTGTCGGCTGGTGAACAACTGAAGTATCCCGCCTTTCAAAACGCTTATAAAGAAGGAAAAAAATACAAATATATCATTAAAAATATTTATGTATAGCATAAATGCATAAAAGTACTCATAATAAGCTTAAAATATGCATGAAAATACTCATAATAAGGTCACGTGACTAGGTGGGCGTGTCGTCTGTTTACGCAGAACAGCTTTTTTTTGGGACGAATCCATCGCTGATGGTGATAGAAGCAGCTGCATATTCTAGACGTTCTAGGGAAGAGACTATCAACCAAGCCTTCTTTAGGTTTCTCTTTTATGGGGGGGCATTAATATAGTCGTCGTTTTTAACGCTATATGTGACTGTAGGTTGACATGCACTCACTCTCACTCTCTCTCTCTCTCTCTCTCTCTCTCTCTCTCTCTCTCTCTCTCTCTCTCTCTCTCTCTCTCTCTCTCTCTCTCTCCCTCTCCCTCTCCCTCTCCCTCTCCCTCTCCCTCTCCCTCTCCCTCTCCCTCTCCCTCCCCCCCTCTCTCTCGTCTGACCTGTGAATTATGGTATAGAAGAACGAAAGTTTGTCGTGTTGTTCATTTACAGATACGGAAATGTATGTATAGATAATAAACTTACAGGAAGAAGAGAAGATATAGAAATGATAAGTGAGTAAATTCGCTATGCAAGTGATAGATACTCTCAGATTAGTAAATATGCGTGAGAGATGATTAAATAAAACAGGTGAGTAAATCAGCTAGATCAGAACTTAGGTGCAGTTTCATTCATAATTGTAATATGAAATAATCTCCTGTTACTTATGATGCGATGAACAACTAAAATGCAGTTGTGTTCTGTCTCTTTCTTACATTCTTTATCTATCAATCAAGTTATGACAAGTTCTAGATACAATAACAGCTATGAAAAGATACAACACAGAAACTAATGAACAGTTTCCTTGCTCATGAATCAACATTTTACATTTTGTTTTACTTAAATAATTGTAGTCCTAAGTTAGCCTAACGCCCAGTAGTGGATGTAGGCTCGATGAATAAGAACTTATAAAAATAATATCATTATATTCAGAATAAGAAAAAAAAAAAAAAAAGTAGTTTTCCCTGATACACTTTTATTAATGTATAAATAATATACTACTACAGATTTTTCCTCAAAACTCGAGATATAACGAATGTCTTTTTATAGAAGACCTAATTACTAAAAACACTTTCAATGAAACCACATTTTTTAGATCAAATATATCATTTCAATGCAATTAACCAGATTATGCTATATCCTATGGTTTTATATATGATGCTCATATATAAAGGTCCAGCCATCAACGAGAATATCTTAACACCATACAAATGAAAGCCATTTCTTCTCGTTAATAATTCCAACTTAAAGGCAACACTTTAAGTCTCTTTTCATAAATATAATTGGTCTCTCTCTCTCTCTCTCTCTCTCTCTCTCTCTCTCTCTCTCTCTCTCTCTCTCTCTCTCTCTCTCTCTCTCTCTCTCTCTCTCTCTCTCTCTCTACACAGGGGATAGTTTAGAAGCAAAATGAAACAGACACTATGTCACACCAAGAATATCCATTGTAATAAATGGAATCAAAACTAAACTTTTTAAACTTTAAACTTTAAAAACTTTTAAACTCTCTCTCTCTCTCTCTCTCTCTCTCTCTCTCTCTCTCTCTCTCTCTCTCTCTCTCTCTCTCTCTCTCTCTCTCAATTATGTAGAAAGGAATGCGGTCTTGGCTGCAGTTGAACCTTATATGTCAAACTTTTTCTAACTTATAACAAGTTCCCTAAAGTTACGAGATATTGGTCATAAGCAGAGCTGTATACTTAGGTGGATAGTATGTATTTACACACCGAAATTGCCATCTGGTTGATTCTAATGTACTTTCTTATGCTCAGCCGGATGAAACCAGATTTTTTATTTTCATACCAACCGGATTGGATTTCCATGCGTTTGCTTGTCAAACGTTGCCCTAAATTCATTAAAGTTTCTCTCACATGAACTCAGAATGTATGTATGTGATTATGTATCCAGAAGGCTTTCGAAACCGCTGTTGTGTTTTCAGTAAATTTTCTGCGCCTGTTTGCTTGTGTGTATGTGTGCATCTTCACATATACGCACACACGTACACATACCCCCATTTCCTGTTTTCCTCCACGCCTCCAGACGGACTGCGTGTGATGACCTTCAATCGCGACGGTGACCTCCTACCCAGCTTTGCCACCTTCACCCGTGACCTGAGCAACCTGGTTATCGAGGACAACACGATCTGTCTGAGGTTTCGTGTGTTCTACTTCCGCCAGGTGTCTAGTCTCGTTAGCGCGAAGGCCAGCACGGATAGGTGTAAGGAAAGGATAAATTGTTTGTTGTGATATTGAACTAATGATAAGCAGACATATACATGCACATGCGTGTGCAAATAGGTACATATGCTCGCACACGCACGCACACACATACACATACATAAATACATATATACACAAGCAAACAGATACACACAGATGCACATGGGCATGGACTTGTTTTTTTTTTTTTTTTTTCTGAAGCCCTTTGTCTCTAAATTATCTTCTCTCTCTCAATCTCTTCTTTTACTTTCTCTCACAATCTCTACCTTTCTTTTTCTCTCTTTTTGTCTGTAGTATCCTTTACAACAGACTCACTCTGGCGGGTTAGATATAATATAGAGTATACCATAACGTTAATTTGAAAGATAAAAAAAATGTCATTTTTTTAACACAGCATGAAATATTATAAGTAAAATACAAAGACCATTTGATTCACAATATAGTATAGAATATCATACACACAATACAAAGACCATCTGATTCAAAATAGAGAAAAGTGAACAAGCCCACATGAGAAAAGGCTGTTTAATCACACAAAACACAAAGTATGACTGGAACCACGATTAGACCCGATAACCACATTTAAATCTATAACCGAACCGTATAAAGGATACCCTGATTTGTTACACTCAACTAGACATTTACATTACGATTTATGCCTCTACATCCCATCTCTCTGCAGCCATTTACTTCCAAGTGCTCTTCAGGACCATTCGGCAGCGCATCGGAAAATTCTCTAAATTCTTCGACCTACCTCGCGACTTGGAGACTTGGCGATGGTACCATTTCTGTGGAACTTACAACAGGTATTTGTAATGGTCACCGACAGCATATACTCTTGGTTCTGCGTCGGTTTATCGCTAACAAGTACTTATGACTATGTAATAGTTACCGACAGCATACTTTTGGCTATCTTGTTACAGACAACACATACTTTCGGCAATCCATTAGTTTTCCAATAACACCAACTTTGGTTGTGTATTATTTACCGGCAACACAAACTTTTGGCTATGGATTGGTAACAACATATACTGTTGGTTGAGTGGGTGACCGACCACATATACCATTGGTTGTATATCATGCACCGACAACACATAATCTTGGTTATGTATGAGCACCGTAATTCATCTTCGATCTGTACTCGTAACTGACAACATTCCCTACAAAGGAATTATGATTTAGCATATAAGCCGGCACGATACAAAATACTTATTTTCCGGGAGAAAAATATTCAGAAGTTCCCTACAAGAGTGTACAAAACACGGACGTTTGCATTAAGACATACACGAAACGCGAAAAGGGACTATCTATGACCAGTGATCGTGTATCCTTTATATTCTATAGACAATATTGTGTTGGCGAATGCACAAGAAACACCCTTCCCTTACATCAGTATCCCTTGAAAAGAATTCCCTTTAACAATCATAACCTGAAATACGCATATGTCCCTCTATTCCATGTGTTCTTACAAGCTTTCAGTACTGAAATACAAACTCACATTATCTTCAGCTTGTCTTCAGAGCTAGTACTGTACTTAGACGGACGAGAAGTGATACGAGAAGAGGAAGTAGAAGCAGGGAGAGTTGACATCCAACACCTAATGTTAGGCCTTGGTGTGAACATGGCTTCGAAATATGCCTTCAGTGGGCAGATTACTCAGGTTTGTGAAGTGTGAGTTTGCTGAGTTGTTTGGTTTGAGGGATTTATATCAACGAGGTTTTGGTATCTGGTGGATTACTGTTGTGATAAAGAAAGAAAATAAAAATAAAATAATTTGTATGTATGCAAATAGATGTATTTCTGACTCTATGGTAAACTATTTTCGGTCCCCCTTAATAATTTGCTTTCTTGCTGCAGTCTTTCTTCCTCAATTTTCTTTTCCTCAGGTTAATTTCTGGAGTCGTGCCCTTGCTGAAAAACAGGTCAGAGAATTATCCGACTGCTCACTTGACCTAGAAGGTGACCTCGTATCGTGGGAAGGAGAGTGGAACCTGACGGAAGTGACTGTCGAGAACATACCAAACAGCAAGGTAAGAATAATGAAACCTAACCATTATAGAGACTTAGAATGTGGTCAAGTCAGCAAGACATGTGATGGATAATGATGATCTTTACCCGGTAATATTTTCAGATGTGCAACAGAGATGTAGATAATACCACGTACATCCTTCTGGCTCTTCAGTCATTCCATTCTGCTTCCTCTACTTGCAAGGCGATGGGTGGCTACATCCCATCCCCCACGACCATTCCAGGTAGGTCTATCAGTAAGTAATGCTTTAGGGAACTTCAGTGAACATCAGCATATGCAATAATTTTCACCATATCTGCATAGCTTCTTAGAAATTAACACCCAGTGCGAAAGCATCGCAAAATGAAACCTGTGACCCGCTTTCCTCTCATCCACCAGGTATCATGAGCACCCACGACCTGATCAAGCCTTATTCCTATCTTTGCAACGGAGGGCGGCTCTTCGTGGGCAGTACCGACGTCGTGAAGGAGGACGAATGGAGGGACGCCTTCACGGGAGAGCTGCTTGCCTTTCCGACGCGCGGGGACCCTTTCTGGGGATCTGGAGAGCCTAACGGGTGGCGCTTCCAGAACTGCTTGACGACCCTCGGCGTGTACGTGTCCGATACGCAGTGTCTGAGGGAGAGCTGTTCGGTGTGTAGGATCCCGAGCCATCAGGTGTGGACGCTGAGGGGCATCTGCGAGGAAGAGACGAGGCACTACTACTTCACTTCGTCGAAGATCGGCCTCAACGCCACCACTTTCCAGGGCTACACGGGCTATGTCATCGATTCCACAAACGAGCTCTGGCTGTTTAGGGACGAAATCAAAGGCGTTATCATGGCCACGCTCAACGCCACGGAGAACGAGCACCCGATCGGCAGGAGGCTCTGGAACTTCGAGCAGCCGCAGTGTGACGAGGACCCGGGGTCGAGATACCTGTCCCTGATTTCTTGCCGCGACGGTGAGTTCGCCTGCGACGACGGCTCCTGCATCGCCATGAGGCTGCGCTGCGACATGAAGTATGACTGCCGTGACAAAAGCGACGAGGTCCGCTGCTCCATCGTCGAATTCGGCCCTCAGTACGAGCAGACTCTCCCGGCGCGCTCCACCGTTAACCCCTCCGGCGTCCTCCTTCTCTCCGCCGACGTCCTCATCGAGACCATCAACATCATCTCGACCGACATGATCATGGACGCCTCCTTCGTGCTGGCGCTGAGCTGGCTCGACAGCAGAGTCACCTACCAGAACCTGAAGGTGACGACCTCCCTCAACCTGATCCCGTGGCACCTGGCGCAGAGGCTGTGGGCGCCCACCTATTCTCTTCACCAACACGGACGGCAACATGAGGACGGTCGTCGACATCGACTCGACGCTCTATGTCGATCGGGGAAACGGCGCCTTCCTGACGGACCTAACGAGACCTGACGTGGGTGCGTCTTTTTTTTTTTTTTTTTGGGTGGGGGTGGATTCACCTTCTTAAAAACAGATGAATGTAGACAGTCAGTTAGACGTAAAATATAGGCATTTAAAGCGATAGATAATTGGTGGATATCTGAATGTGTGTGGTGCATTTATGTATGTTAATAAATAATAGTTACAGAAGGATAGACGAGTGACCAGTTACACAAGCACATATATAAACTGAATAACATATAATCATATACCATAATAACAGACTGATAAATTATGACAGATACATCGTCAATCAGACGTGTAGATAAGCGAATAAAGTTATACAGAAGAAAAAACAACTGAAAGACAATGACATAACCTCGAAACAAGAAAATAAATCCAGTAATTAAGTAAAGGTAATGAACAAGGTATGCATATGAAATATACACAATATACACTAATAATTAAACAGATAAATTATCATACAATATATAAGTTTGATTATAGGCACAGCAGTCTTAATTCAAAGTGAATAACAATTACGTGTTTTAATAGATACAGATCATAATTAGATAATATTGATTTCGCAGTCAATTGCGTTTTTTAAAGATAAATATAGGTAATAATAAGTTCAAAACAAAATTATAACAATCTTGATTATTAGTCAATTACAATTATCTTTTTTATCCTTTTTAATAGAAAGATTATAATCAGATCATTATAAATCTTAATTAAATAATAATCTCGACAGTGGAACTCTACCCTGGCGCGTCGACGATTCTATCCATGTCAAGGAAATACAGCATCCAGTTCAAGTGCCATTTTGACCTGACCCTCTATCCGTTCGACTCCCAACATTGCTACATGAAGCTCAGGATTTCTGGCTCGACGTCTGACTATATCGGCTTCAACCACAATTCGACCGCCAGATATAACGGATCAGAGGTGGGCGATGTGGTTCGGTTTAGAGGAGTTCTCCCGCGATGATATTCTGTCCCGTTTTCTTACTGTTTTCCGCTTGGGGAGTGTTGTGTCGTTTTCTGTTGTTGTTTTTCTATCTTTTTCTTTTCCTGTTCGTTCTGTTGGATAGTGTTTCTGTCTGTCTGTTACTCTCTCTCTCTCTCTCTCTATATATATATATATATATATATATATATATATATATATATATATATGTATATATACATAATATATATATAAAAGTATAAATATATGTGTGTGTGTGTGTGTGTGCGTGTGTGTGCGTGTGTGCGTATAGGTGTGTGCGTATAGGTGTGTGTGCGTATAGGTGTGTGTGCGTATAGGTGTGTGTGCGTATAGGTGTGTATGCGTATAGGTGTGTGTGCGTATAGGTGTGTGTGCGTATAGGTGTGTGTGCGTATAGGTGTGTGTGTGTGTGCGTATAGGTATGTGTGTGCGTGTTTATCCATCCACCTTTCTCTCTTCATTTCGACATCTAACTTGACAAATATATATATATATAAAAGTAACTGTTTTCTTCCCTGCCTCTCCTTTTCCAATTTCCAAACATTATCTACCGATCTATGTGACCCATCACATGCAAAGTTCTTGTAAACAATTGCAATACTACTTTACTAATAAAATTAATATCATTCATCCCATTTTAACCTCCATCCTTCTAGCTGTTGATGGAGTACTCTGTTGGAGAAACGACGCTCAGTGTTGATAATAAGGCGGAATTCGCGACCCTGAAGGTGGAGCTGGAACTCATTCGGAGATCGGGGTAAGACACATGAGGAGAGAGATGCGTGTTGGTTTTGTTTTGTTCTTTGAATTTATATATATATATATATATATATATATATATATATATATATATATATATGTGTGTGTGTGTGTGTGTGTCTGTGTGTGTGTGTGTGTGTGTGTGTGTGTGTGTGTGTATAAATATTATTGGTTATAGTGCTTAGTTATTTGTTAATTGGGGTTGTTGACTTGTGGGAATGTCTGTGGTTTTGTTTCTTGGTAATATTGTTCTTCTCTCTCTCGGTCCCTCCTTTCCCTTCTTTCCTCCTTCTCTCCCTCTCTCCTCCCTCTCACCCTCACTTCCTTCCATCTCTTCTTCCTCACTCCTCTTCCTTCCCCACTTCCCTCCCTCCTCTTCCTCTCTCCCATCTCCTCCCATCCTACCCTCTCTCCTTCTCACCCTCCTTCCTTCCCTCCTTCTCACCCACCTACCTTCCTTCTTTTCTCCCCTTCCCACCCTCCCTTTCTCCACTTCCCTCCTTCTTCTTCCCTCCTTCCCACCCTTCTTTTCTCCACTTCCCTCCTTCCCACCCTCCCTTTCTCCACATCCCTCCCACAGGTACGCCATCCTCAACATCTACACTCCCTCCCTCACCCTCCTCGTCATCAGTTACGTCACCTTATTCTTCCGCGCTGACATGTTTGAAGTCAGAGTGATGTCAGCTCTCACAGCACTGCTCGTTCTGGCTACGATCTTCACTCAGGTCGGTGTTTGATTAAGGGGTGGAGGGGTGGAGGGGGGGAGGGGAGGTGTGTATGAAAGGGGATGTGGAGGAATGTGTGTGTGTGTGGGGGGGGGGGGGGGGGGGGCGTGTGGTGTGTGTGTGTTGTGTGTGTGTGTGTGTGTGTGTGTGTGTGTGTGTGTGTGTGTGTGTGTGTGTGTGTGTGTGTGTGTGTGTGTGTATGCGTTCACACACAATTATATAGATAATACATAGATAGATAGACCTATACAAGGTTAGGCAAAATAGATAGACAAGGGGAGAAATCAACAGAAAAACAACAACATACAAACAGAGAAACAAATAGACGGGAAGATATATAGAGATACTGATAAGGGGACAGAAAGAGAAAAAATACATATAAGAAAAAGAAATACACAAAGAAAATAGATTCGCGATTCTAAAACGTTTGAAAAAGGGACATAAAATATTTTCTGCGTTGCTCCATTATCCCATTTTTTTCTAATTCCATTTTCTTTTCTTCTGTCTCTATCTTTCTTCAACTCTCGCCTCTCACCCACACTAACCCAATTCTCTTCGAGTCTTATCTATCTTTCTTTCGTCTTAATTTGCCCCTTCTCTTTCTTCATCGTCTCTTTTTCCTCGTTATTCTCGTCTGTATTTCTTCTTTTTTTGTGCTTCTTTTCCCTTCCATCCTTCCATGATTTACGTTCATCTTTCATCCTTTTTCTCTATCCCAACCCCATCTCCTTCCCTCTAATCTCTTACTCCGGTCCTTCCCTCCAGCTTTCTCTCCTTCTTTCCTTCTCTCCTCTCCTCTCATTCATTTATTCCCCACTTCCTCTATCCTTTTTTTACTTCTCTACTTCTATTCTCCTCCCATTCACCCCTTTTATCCACTTACCCTCTCCCATTTCTATTCATCCTCTTCTTCTTGTCTTCCTTTCCCCGTTATCCTGTTCCTTCCTTCCTTATCACCAATTATCCTCTTCCTTCTTTCTCAACCCCTTCTCTTTCTTCTTTTCCATCCCTTCGTCTCCCCTGTCTTCCCTTCTTATCTTCCTTCTCTCCATCCTCCCTCTCTTTTCCTCTTCCTTTCCTCTTTTTCCTCTTTCGTCCCTCCACCCTTCCCCCTTCTCCTCTTCCTTCCCTCTTTCTCCTCTTTCTTCCCTTATCCCCTTCCTTCCCTCCTCCTATTATTTCCCTCCATCCTCCCTCCCTTCTCCTATTCCTACCATCATTCTTCCCCCTTCTCCCCTTCCCTCCTCTCCCTCTTCTTTTCCTCCCCTCCTTCCTTCCCTCCTTCCCCTCTACTTCCCCCCTTCCCCTCTACCTTCCCTCCACCCTACCCCTTTCTCCCCTTCCCTCCCTCCACCCTACCCCCTTCCTCTCTACTTTCCCTCCATCCTCCCCCTTCCCCTCTACCTTCCCTCCACCCTGCCCCTTTCTCCCCTTCCTTCCGTCCACCCTATCCCTTACTCCCCTTCCTTCCCTCCTCATCCCCTTACCCCCCCCCCCCTATTCCTTTACTCCCATCACCCTCACTGCCCATTTTTCACTGTCAAAAGTAACCCTATATGTAAAAGGCGCTTCTTCACTATTTATCCTGTAACGGTCATCGGCACGTGTCGAGAAGGTCGTAAGGGACATCAGTTAAGTCAATTCGGTTGTTATTTCTCGGTTAAATATGAATTATCCTATTCTTCTCTCTATTTCTTTGTCTCTTTCTCATTTCATTCTCTTGCTTCTCTCCTTTTCCATCTTTTCCTTCACTCATTTCTTCATTCTCTCTTTCTCCTCTCCGTCCCACTTTTTTTCACATTTCTTTTTCATTTTGCTTGTTGTTTCGTAGTTGAATATAAATTATCCTATCTCCTTCCCTTCATTCTCTTCTCCTTGTTTTCTCCTCTTCTTTCTCTCCTTGTTCCCTTCTCCTCCCCTTCTCTGCTGTTTCTCATTTGAATATGAATTATCCTATCCTGCTATGTTTCTCCTCTTCTTCTCTATTTTTCTTGTTTATCCCCTCCTCCCTTTCTCCTTCTCCTTCTTCTTCTCTACTCTCCTGTCTTTCTTCTTTTCATCTCTCCTTCTCTTCCTTCTCTCCTCTTCTTCCTTTTCCTATTTTCACACCTTCTCCTTCTGGAAGTGCGTACGAAGTCTTTTTTTTTTTTTTTTTTTTCAATCAAATATGAATTATCCTTCTATCCTCCTCCTCTCCTTCTCCCTTTCTCCCTTTCTCCATCTTCATCATATCCTTCCCTCCTTCACCTATTCCTTTTTTTCACCTTCCTTTTCCACAATGGATGTTATTTCTTAGTGAATATAAATTATCCTATCTTATCTTCTTCCCATTCTCCCATTTTCACTTCTTCAATCCTCTTCTCTTTCTCATCTCCCTCCTTCCTCCCTTCCTTCTCCTCTTCCTCTCCACCTCCTATTCCAGGAAAGACAGAAGACAAACAAATCACATCACTTCGGGTACTTTCATCATCAACTCGGCCGCGATAAATTTGTCGCAGTAATAACAGTTCGTTGCGAAGGTATATCTAAACAACTTTGGGACGAGATGAATGACCGCGGGTGATTTGTGGCTCATTTGTGAGTGTGACGTTTTTATTGTCTGTAAAGAGATTGTACAAAGTGTAGGTAGTTTGAGAACCTGGATCAAATTGTAATGTGCTTATGACCGAAAGTAATGATATATCATTCGGCGAGCGGTAGTAGTTGTAATACAATTATCATGTTGACAGTTATTAAGGATTTGTTATACATGTTATGTAGATGGATAGGTGGTCGTTGATAAGCACATCTAACACCCACGTGCGGTTGTGTGCGCGCGCGCGTGTGCACACACACACACACACACACACACACACACACACACACATACATACATACATACATACATACATACATACACACATATATATATATATATCTATCCAAAACATGTGAATGAAATGCAGTTAAATAATAGTGATAGTTTGGCGTGCGCGCGCGCGTGTGTGTGTGTGTGTGTGTGTGTGTGTGTGTGTGTGTGTGTGTGTGTGTGTGTGTGTGTGTGTGTGTGCTTGGGAAAAAAAATCGAAATGGGGAAATTGTATTTTTGTATTGCCTCCAAGCCATATACATTTGTTTATCGTAACAAAATTAGGCGAAAGAATTTCCTCTATTTAAATTGCTTATTGTAAAACATCACCAAGTTGTCTACAATAAATAACAAAGGGATCATATTACTCTGTATATGTGCAACAAATATACAAGCAATGAAGCACACAATAAGAATATTTAGAATGAAAGATTACGCTACATAATATAGTTAAACGATTGAATATAATCTTTAAGTAACCCTGAATAAATGAGTACGAGCGGGGACCATTGCAAAATTCATGCAACATCGACCTCAAGGCACAAGGGGCCAGGGTCTTCAAGATCTCATCCAAATTACCCATGAATAACCTATTGAACCATCCTATCAGCCCATTACGCAACAGCCCATTACGTTAGTCATTAAAGATGGACAGGAGGTGATAAATGCACCCCCTGGCGTCCATTAAACGGTTTCACACCTTTTTTTCTCTCATTTTTTTTTTTTTGGGGGGGGGGGGCTGTAACGGTCTTTTACTTTTTTTATTGTTACGCACTTTTTTTTTCTTTTTGTCCATTGACGATCTTTCATTTACCCCTCTCTCTCTCTCTCTCTCTCTCTCTCTCTCTCTCTCTCTCTCTCTCTCTCTCTCTCTCTCTCTCTCTCTCTCTCTCTCTCTCTCTCTCTCTCTCTCGTTTTTTGTTTTTTTTTTTTCCTACAGGTGTCCGCAGCCCTTCCTAAGACATCGTACTTTAAGATGGTGGATATTTGGCTTCTGTTCTGCATTATCCTCACGTTCGTCATCATCATCTGGCACACTGTCCTGGATATTCTTCACAATAATCCCAAGACGCTGATGGTGGCTGGCATTGGTGATAATAAGGTAAGTAGTTAGGGAGGGGAGGAGAGGAGAGGAGAGAAAGGGAGGGAGGAGAGGGTAGGAGGGGGGAGAAGTAAAGGGGAGGGGAGGGGGAGGATAGGAGAAAGGAGGGGAGTAGAGGAGAGCGAAAAGGGAAAGGGAAAGGAAGGGTGTGGAGGGAAGGGAAGGGCAAGTAAGGGTAGGTGAGGGATAGGGAAGGGTGGGACGGGAGTAAGAGGGAAAGAGAGGGGAGGGAAAGGAGAGAGAGAGAGAGTGTGTGCGGGTGGGAGAAAGGGAGAGGGGGAGAGAGAAATGATGAAAGAAAAAAAGTGGGAGAGAGGAAGAAAAGCGAGAGCAAAGGGCTAGGAGAGAGAGAGAGAGAGAGAGAGAGAGAGAGAGAGAGAGAGAGAGAGAGAGAGAGAGAGAGAGAGAGAGAGAGAGAGAGAGAGAGAGAGAGAGAGAGAGAGAGAGAGAGAGAGAGAGAGAGAGAGAGAGAGAGAGAGAGAGAGAGAGAGAGAGAGAGAGAGAGAGAGAGAGAGAGAGAGTTAATCCAGAAGAAACAGACAAAAACAAATCGCGGGTTAGGGGAGTGACTTCAATTTTACAATACCAAGACAAAAATATAATAAATAAAATAAAATAACAATAAATCTAATCACTTTCCACACACCTCTCCTCCAGGTTCGATTACAACCTCCAGACATGAGCAGCAAATGGATCAGGAAAAAAAATCTTGCCGAAAGAGCTATTACTTATTCACACACTTCGGTTGTTGTTATCTTTTTGATCTTCAATATGGCGTACTGGTTTTATATCCTTTTTTGATGACGTTATTCAGATTGACAAAGAAGAAAAGCAAAAAAGGAATAAAAGAGGAAGAGGAAGAAGAAGAAAGATAAAAAGAAATTCTTAAGTGTTCAGAGCTTTTGCACATAGGGTTATGGTCTTCATAATCACTTCACTTATGTATGTGTGTTAGGCACTTGATAGAAAGATTCTTGATGATAATGATAATATTAATTATTATTAATATAATGATGATGATATTAATAATGACAGGAATATTCTAAATAATGATAATAATTATTATTATTATTGTTATTATTATTATCATTATTGTAATAATAAAATTGATAATGGTAATAGTTATAATAAGAAGAAGAAGAACAATAATAATGATAAAGCTGATAATGATAGCAATAATAATGATAATTGTCAGTGATGATGGTGATGATGATAATCGTAGTGATTAATTAATAATAATGATAATGGTAACACAGTAATGATGATGATAATAATGATAAAAGTAATAACAATGATAATAAGGATAAAAAATGATAATGATAGTAACAAATTATAATAATAATAAAAATGAGGATAATGATAAAAAGGATGATTATGATGTGATGGTGAGACGGTAATAAAAGCAATAGTTATAATAATCTTTATTATTCATTGAAAATTTTCTGCCGCTCCAACATCTAAGGTTATCAGCGGCGCATTCAAAATATAGCGACAGGGTGGCGCTTGGGGGCGACGCCCCCAGGTAATGAAGTGTTATCATTGTTATTTTTATTATTATTCAATAAGGCAATGTTTGTGGATATGCAGAATGATTAATGGTCAAAACAAATAAATGTCCCAGATATCAAAGGTCATATAGCAATATGATAAAGTATTGTGGCGAAAAGGGTAAAATTGAGTTGACGATTAGGATAGGTGAATAGAAGAAGGGGATGGAGAAGAGAAAGAAAAAGAAAGGAGGAGAAGAAATGCCCATGCAAACAATAGCTAAGACTCGGGCGAAGGTCCAAGGCAAGGGTGATATCTACATTAGGTCTCAGGCCCCATCTCCTACCCCCCCCCCCCCCTATGACAACAACGAGCAAGAGATTGGTGGGCATCATAATAATAATGTTAATTATGATGATGATAATAACGATAGTAATGTTCGTGTCTATAACGTATTATCATCCTAATTGTTATGACTGTTGTTATTAACATCTTTATCATTATTATTATCCTACTTATAATTACCGTCACCACCATTCGTTTTTTCTAATTTCATTTTCATTATCATCAGCGAAAAGAAAACCAAATTCACCCATCAGTCTTATACACTGGAATGTCCTTAGATATCACTGACTGTTAAGAGATCTACCAACCATTTCCCTAAGTATGAAAAGAAAATTATTGATATTATTGCACCGCCAGCTTTCAGAATGCCAAGTATCAATTAAGCTTGTTTATTAATCAAAGTGTAATATGATAAAAAAAAAAGGCACTTTGATATGTTTCCATAATGTTGATTCACCATAGAAAGTTAATATGATGTAGAGTGTAGTCAAAGGTGTCTGCACATATATTGCAAGTGTGTATTATGATTATTTTAATTGTTTATTAATTGTTTTGATCCAGATATTAATTTATATTTGTTTATTTGTTTTTTCATTTTTATTTCCCTGTATGGATTTATATATTTTGTATGTATAGTTATGAATTGCATTGCTAAATAAACTTACCATATTGGTGATGTCATTTAAATATCTGCCATTCCTGTGCTACACGATACCATCTTGAAATAAATTATACCTTTTTTCTATCTCTTCTTTCTTTCATATATTTCCTCCCCATTTTTTTTTTCTATTCCTCTTCCATACAAAAAGCATGTGTTTAAAATCAACCCCAATCCCTTTCTATTTCTCTATTAATACTATCCCCATCGCTCCTCTCCTTCTCTCTTGCATCCCTTTCTATTTTTTCTGTCTCTAAAGTTTACAAACACACTGCAAGACAATGCAAGGGTCATGTGAAGTTGCTGCCCTTGGAGATAGGCAATATTTTTTTCTTTCATTATCAGTAAATTAAGGATTATGGTTAAAACAATCAATTGCTCCCCTTAATTTCATATCACAAAATTGGAGAATAATACACAAAGAATTGTTTTTTGTTGTCTGATTGATGTTTTTTCATTACCAGTGACTCATCACTGTAATCTAATTTAGCATGTCCATTATCCTCTCTCTTTAACCCTTTAATAGATTCTATATATTTTATATATATGGTAACTATAGCTTCTCTAAGGTCTAAATTGCATGAGGGATCATTTTCAAATCAAAATTGTTAGAGTATTTTTATTTTCAAGAAAATAAAATGCAGGTAGTTTAGATATTAATGTTGTTTGAAGAAAAACAGATAAATATAAAGTTCCTATTATATATTCTGAGATTCATGGTTAACTGCTGCATCAGCCAAATAACTATATTTCAAGCAGCTTTCTACAAATGACTGAAAACCATAGTTATGGTTAATGGTTAATGGTTAAAAGCAAAATAAATGTGCTAGAAATCTAAGGTCATGTAACACTATAGTAAATGGTAGTGAAGGGTGCTTGAGTTAGTGATTAGTTGTCAAAGTTGGGCAAAGGAATTGACGAGTAAATGGGTTAAGGTTGGGTAAGGTAATGTATAGGGGTTAGATCAAGTGAAGGATGTATATGCATTTGAGGAATGAAAACAGGTTGTCAAAGCAGAAAGTGTGGGAGGGATCACGAAAAATCGGTCCCATTTGGCTGGGCTATAGATTATTTAAGAATTTTGTAGAGATGGGGGTAGTAGAAGGACAGGGGCATGTGGAAGAGGGAGTAGTGTTGAGGGAGGTAATGTTATGGGGAGGTGGACAATAAGGTTATAAGGTAGTAATAAGGAAGGATGGGGTAGTTGATGAAGAAGGTTGTGGGGGTATAGTTGTTGAAGTTGAGCATGTTGGGAGTAGAAATGTCTCCTGGGGTGTTGATTAGGGTGGATACTGTACTAGTCGGCATTGAGGAGGGGGTATTAGTTGTAGTGTTCAGAGCCGTGGTCAAAGGAGAGCCTGGGGTCAGGGAATCGGGCAAGTTTGAATTGGTGGAGCTATTTGATGAAGAGGCAAGCCTCATTGTCTCTAATAATGGTATGGTTAATGGTTAATGGTTAATGGTTATTCATTGTTGGCCATGATAAGCCTGGAGTATGTTGGGACAGGGGCATGTGGAAGAGGGAGTAGTGTTGAGGGAGGTAGTGTTATGGGGAGGTGGACAATAAGGTTGTAAGGTAGTAATAAGGGAGGATGGGGTAGTTGATGAAGAAGGTTGTGGGGGTATAGTTGTTGAAGTTGAGCATGTTGGGAGTAGAAATGTCTCCTGGGGTGTTGATTAGGGTGGATACTGTACTAGTCGGCTTTGAGGAGGGGGTATTAGTTGTAGTGTTCAGAGCCGTGGTCAAAGGAGAGCCTGGGGTCAGGGAATCGGGCGAGTTTGAATTGGTGGAGCTATTTGATGAAGAGGCAAGCCTCATTGCCTCTAATAATGGTATGGTTAATAGTTAATGGTTATTCATTGTTGGCCATGATAAGCCTGGAGTATGTTGGGGAGAGAAACGGTCTCCGCCTCCTAAGCCCCCCCACGACAACAACGGTCAAGGGATTGGGGGGGCACGTGAAAAACAGCACTGCCTTCTTCCTGCAGCCAACACTGGTCCGATTTACTAATGTAATGAGCCTTTTAGTGTCTCACAGATGGGTCAAGCACACCAGACATTTTTCACTTCTGTCAAGACAATAGTCATAGCAGGTGATAGATCAAAAAACCCAAGAAAAACAAGCTAGAATATGCAGTTATTTTGATTGAGGTCTTTATCTTTTCTTTCTTTTTCTTTATTTTATAGTGATAGAGAATTTGTAGTCTTCATTCTCAAGGAAGATAGTAAGAAAATACTCCCTCATTCATAATCAAATGTATTCATCCAACTAGAAGACAATACTCACGTTAGCTCTTCACTTCTGGCTGTTTATTTGAGAGGTTTAGAACAAGTCAGTTAGTTCAGGTTAGGTTAGAATATAAACAAGAAAGGCTCACAAAGAATTTGTTTTTTTCTACCACTAAAGGGTTCCCAAACTGAAAAATTATGTGACTGTCAAACAAAAAAATCAAGCCTTACAAAATCTAATTTTATTACTTGTTCACCAGAAGAAAAGTTTAAAATACCCTCCTCAGATTAAAAGAAGAAAAGACAGTATACTTCAAAAAGTGAAATTAAATAGCCTGGTAATTCCATATATTTTTTACTTGATGCTTTAACCCAAATCTACCATGCCAGTGGGAAAGCATGTATCTGGATACTTCAGGCAATATTGGAATATGACATTTTCATTTTCTCATATTCAAGAAAAATGGTCTTATAATGTAGCTGTAGCTCTTTTCCCTGTGTTAGACTTTTTTTTAAATACACCTGAATAGTTGACTTTTTTTTATCCTGTTATGAAGGGTCACTATACTTTAAAAAAAAAAAAAAAAAAAAAAAAAAAAAAAATACACACACACACACACACACACACACACACACACACACACACACACACACACACACACACACACACACACACACACACACACACACACACACACACACACACACACACACACACACACACACACACACACACACACACACACACACACACACACACACACACACACACACACACACACACACACACACACACACACACACACACACACACACACACACACACACACACACACACACACACACACACACACACACACACACACACACACACACACACACACACACACACACACACACACACACACACACAAAGTCTTGAATGAATCCGAGCATACTTATTTAAGTTTGACCCTATCACTCAAATAACCCAATACATAAATAAAAGACACTGAAAGAAAGTGATATTTATTTCAAGCCATAAAAATAGTGCTACAGTAATTAAGAAGGCATATTGCACAGAAACAAAGGAGGCTGTTCTTTGGAAGTACTGGCAACCAATGTACTATGATCTGTGCAATTGATTCTACACTATATCTGTAAAAAAATGTCTGATAATGATACATTAACCAGACACACATGAATCACTGAAAATTTATTCCTGTTAAAGCTTATATATTATATAGGTAATAGAAAAGTATATTTACAGCTGCAAGAAATTATGGAACGCTTTGAGACTTCTACCATCTCTGGTTTTGAGGAATAAAATCATTGGTATCTAAATATTACATGTCTTATGGATGGAGAACTTCCAATACATGAAAAGTCTACCATAGATAAAGGCAGAAATGGTAGATTCCTGACAATTACAAAACATCTAGCAGTTCTTATAACAAAGATGCAAGTCACATTCATTTCACATTTAATACAAAATATTAAAGAATGAACCCAAGTTACAAGAATAAAAATTGAGAAGAAAATCACATCATATCTCCCATGAACACATTTAAAAGTTGAAGAGATATAGATTTTGATAATGAACTTGAGATTCTGTACATTCATTCCTAATGTTTTACAAATGCACTTAAATCACATTTTGCAAAGAGGAATTCAAACAACACCCACTTATCACAGGCAGGCGATTGTTTAGGAATGTAAAAAAGAAATCCCTATGATGGACCTATCAATAATAAAAATAAAGTAAAAGAAAAACAGAGGAAAGAGGTGGAAGGCTGACATGACCATAAAATTTATCGAATGGTTTGAGCAAGCATGGATATTGGATGGCCTTTGTTTGCATCGGCCTGTTTCTTGTCCTTTTTGTCCATGGCCCAGCATTTCCACATCCGGATGGTCTCGTCAGCTGCTGCACTCACTACCATCTGACCATCAGGAGACACACACAACTCCAGTACTCTGCCAGTGTGACCTGTAGAGGGAGGCAACTGGGATTTTAGTCAATGTTCTTGAAAATACTTTAGATAATAATGAGAGGTTTTGTTTAGATTTAAAATGCAGAATGTGTATCAATGTACTCTTGTTTAATAATGAGGGGAAATTAGTGATAACAAAAAATGGATATGACATAAAAAATTATGTTAAAGAATTGTATGGAAGAGTTCTAATTAATTTTCCTAAAATCTGGAGCAGTAATATTCATGACATCACTATTTAAAAAAAAAGGTAAAATAAATCCATAGATAAAAGTCAAAAGAGTAATAGATATTGATGCAACTTACCTGTGAGGTCAGCCACCTTTGCCATAGTTGGGTATTTCCAGATGGTTAGCTGATTATTAGAGAATCCATGGCCAGATATGAACTCTTTGTAGTGTGCCGACCAAACAATGGATGACACCTAAATAAATATACAAATAAATTAGTATCCAGTCATTAAACCTAACTTTTAATGTTCATGTATCTGTGAAAATATTTAACCACCATACTACTGAGAAACAATAATAGACAAAATATTATCATCTGTTATGAACCCAATTAAGGCTGATGACATCTATATGTGCCATGGTGAGTGTGGGCCAGAGTTGCTCCAACAGCCTTACAGCTCTCAAGTTACAGCCTTGCAAGATCAATCAATCAGTGACAATTATAGCCCACATCACAACAATTACTCTGAACTTCTGTTTTTCAGTCTGTGATTCATTAAGATCATCACCAAAAAAAGGAATAATAATTATAATAATAATAATAATAAAACAATGATAAAAAATAACAAAAATCAAATAATAAT
The DNA here is from genome assembly GCF_019202785.1 of Penaeus chinensis. NCBI lineage: Eukaryota > Metazoa > Arthropoda > Malacostraca > Decapoda > Penaeidae > Penaeus > Penaeus chinensis. The sequence continues at coordinate 3,767,318 of NC_061830.1, forward strand.
AAAACAATGATAAAAAATAATTAAATAAAAAAATATAAAGAATATATAGAAAAAAAAAAAAGAATAAACAGATAGATCCTAATTTTAAAAGTAATCATTATATAGCTATCTAATATATGTTGCTCTTCTAACAAGAGAAAAATATGAAAAAAGGTATGAATGAGAATAAATATCTTCACAGCATAAGAAATGTACTTGACAGGGTTTGACTGTGATTCATTCATGTCACAATTACCTATTCAGGAAAAGATATATTATGCAAATTTACTAGTACTAGCATTTCACCTCATTTTGTTGTATGAAGCAGCCCTGCTAATAAATTCTGCTCCATCTAGACTTCAAAATAATACTTTTAAAACAATCATGGACTATATTTGCATTTTACAATGACAAGAAACTAAAAAAAATAAAATAAAAAAGGGGGAGGGAAACAAAGAAAGAAAAAAAATAATACATAAATAAAAGATTAAGACACCAAATTAAAAAATCATTCCATCGAATAAAAAGGAAAAGGGAAAAATTAAAGAAAAAATTAACCCACAATCATTTCTTCACGCATAACAATATCAAACTAACCTGAGAATTAGTTGTGGTATCTTTAAGACAAATTCCAGTTGTGCAGTTCCACAATCTGATGGTTCGGTCAGCTGTCCCTCCACCCGTTGCAAGGAGATTGTTCTGCCACGGACACCAAGCTACAGCCTGGAACGTGAAATTGTCAACATACAGCACAGAAAAGCTTAAATAATCTACTTCATAATACTTATAGAACAATACATAGAAATGGAACTGCAATCTTGCAAATATTTGAAAATCTGGCACATTAGGTACATAGGGACACCACCATTATATACACCATAGTCTTACAACAAATCTAACAAGTAAGGGAAAGGTAAGATCATAATAAAATATAAAACGTATTTTTTTTTTCAGTCAACTTACTTTGACAGCGGCTTGATGTTGAGTTAGCGTGTGGACTGGAGTAGTATTCATGCTATCCCAGATGTTTACCTGATTATCATTTCCACCCGAGGCAAGCAAACGCCCATCAGGAGACCACTTTAGACCACAGACCTCCTTTTGTATAAAGGGATAGAATCTATTAATACAATGGTATGAGTGTACATGTGTGCAGTTACTATGTAGATGCAGAACTGCTGAAAGCAAGTATTGATTTTTTGGTAAATCTTTCATTTCAAAGTGGTTATCTCTGAAGACAAAGAAAAAAGAAAGAAAGAAAGAAAAATGAAATTGCAAACACTTATTTTGTTCATCTTATATGTGAATCTAGTACTATAATCATATTTAAATATTCAGTCTTTAAATATAAAAATAGTAAATAGGTAATGTTTATGTCTGTATTTCAAAAATGAAATGAAGCTTAGCATTTAGATCTTTGTTACATGATCTCTATGATATGAAACCTTGCAATCAGAGTAATAAAACCCCTGTATAAAAATCTCTCGTACAGCTTTGCAAATGTATTGGATAGAGAATGAATTTGATAGAGAAATACACTGTAATCCAAACTAGCATTTGACAAATACACAATTCTGCCAAAAATATAATACAGACTAATATACAACTGTTTTACATGCAAAAATAAAATTTACCGAGTCCCATCAAAATTACAAAAACAAAAAACAACCTGCAGAGTACAGGCTCAAACCTCATTTACCTGTGAATGTCCAGCTAAGGTTGTCACATGATGTTCAGCCACTCTGACATCATGGTGGAAAATCTGTCCTAAGCGTGAACCGGAGGAGAGGATGTACGAGTTCCAGGAAAGGGTGGTGACACGGCTCTCATGGCCACCCATAGAGCGCACAAGCTTCTGCTGTGCAACATCCCAGAGTTGCGTGACACCCGAGCTATTGCCAATGGCAAGCACATTACCTTGTTGGAATGGGAAAGTGAATGTGTAAGTGTATACATGTACATTCATATGAAAACTCATCTTGTTTAAAATTAAGTAAGTTTAGGAAGATGTATTATCTCTAATCACATGGTGATGTTCTGAACACTGTTTTGCAGACAAGAATATTGAACTTAAAAAATAAATAAAGAAATAAATAAAATTGATAAAATAAAAATACAAAAATGTTATGTGACTAAATGTTTCAGAATCTTAAAACATATATATTTTGTATCCACTGAAGGTGGAAAAAAAATGTAATTACAGCAGGAAAGATTTAATTTAAACTGCTAATAAAAGGTAAATAGTCCTATACAAGGTATGAAATTCCTAGTCCTATACATAAATTGTATAGGACTATACAATTTATGTATAGAACTAGGAATTTCATGTATTTTAAGGACAAGTAAGTAATACAGAATCATGTTCTGCTGTGATAACTTCGAATAAGTTTAGAGATATTTTACAGGAGTCATATTAGTTGTGGATGGCACTGAGAAAAAACCTACTTTAACTTTTCTGAAAATTTGAGGTCATTGTGCATCAGTGAGAAAAGATGGTTTGTGTTTTGTTAAGTTACCTGTTTCAAGTTTAGGAATTTTACATCCAACTTGTAGATTCTAAAGAAGTTATGATGTTCTAATATGGATATAGTTAATACTTGCAGATAAAACAAGTGTTTCCAGATGTCACTGCAACTATGCAGATTTCAGGGAGGGGGGGAGGGGAAGGGGGGACTTTGACACCTACTAATTAATCAACTCAGTTCCAGAATTACTATTCAACAATTTTTATTGTTTTTAAGCATTACCAAATTACAATCAAGAGAGAAAAGAGAGAAAGTGAACTATAATTATAACAACTGGTTAAAAATATTTAAGAGAAAATGCATCATTTCACAAAGCAGTTCCTAAGTCTAAAGGCTTAAAGCCCCTAGGAATATGCTAAATACTTTTCCCTTTTAAATACTCACATTTCCATTCAAAACATTGTCAACATAAAACAAATATTTACAGAGATGAACTAGTAATTAAACTAACCTTCCTTAATCCACGACAGAGAGCAGACATAGTCGGGGTCGTCCAGCTGGCACAGGGGGGTAATGGAACCATCGCCAGCATTCCAGACATATACTGAATTTCCCAGAGCTACAGCCAAGTGGTTGTTCACACTCCAGTCAAGAAGGTGAAGATCTTTGGGGAGGGGAGATAAGGCATCAAAATGAGTTTTCAAAGAGCAGAATAATTTCCCTCAGACAATAAAAGTATAACTCTTACTCATTTTTCTTCTGAATCTGCATAAAAGTGCATATCAAACGTGTTTCCATAACTTAGCGTGGATCTTGGTGCCTCGCTCTGGCACAAATGCAGAAAAGATACAAAAATCTGGGCATTTGACTCACTTGAGTGGGGTCTCTCCCGGGTGTGCAGCTTACTGGCCCAGCCCACATGAGCACTAATATGGTATAAAGCCTCCCTGACTCCTCTTTGCAATGCTATTAGTTCCTATCCTGTAGACATGTTTATCCAGTACTGCCATTTTATAAGGTCTATATTTGTCATCTCTTATGCTATATCATGAGCATAAAAGACGGTTTTAATTTGGTATACCTCATATCATCTCTCCAGGTCATTCACACTGTACAATAGCAGTAACAATAAGTAACAATGAGCTATTTGTTTTTTCTATTTTTTTCTATAAACCACAACAAACCCTGAACTGCAGGTAACAGGCACATGGTCTACTGTCCTCCTTGTAGTCAGCACTTTCCTAGGCATGGTTCAGAGGGTACATTCCACCCTCATTTATCATTGGAAATATCACCAAAACCCCTTCCTGTAAGCCTGCCGAGTCAATCTCTCTCCAAAAGCCTGTGTACTCCTGGTGAGACATCCCCTTCATCCTCTGCTTGGCAACAGTCCTGCCTGCCATGCCATTCCTGTCACAATGGCCCTCAGCAAATTTTTTCCATGACAACACATTCCAATCATCCACCCCTCATCCAGTTTTTTATGACATCCCCATCACTTGGATCCAGCAAGTAAAAGAGAAGGAAACAATTGTTAAAAAAAAAAAAAAAAAAAATGCTACAACTAAATGGGGGACTTACCCAAGAAACAGACAAAATTGAAGGTTAAGCAATATAGAATCTCAGCAGTTTCAACATTTGTGTTCTTGCTCTTGCCTCCCTATAAAACTCTTTTCCCTAAAACTCAAAATAGTCAGTATATGCATGTCCCATTGGAAAACATAACAAAATACCTGCAGCATCACAAAAGGACCAATGCAGGTATGCAGGCTATGCAACTATGTACCTAAATTGATGGGAACAATGATGATCACAAGGATAAAAGGTCCTTAACAAAAGACTGATTAAAACTTACAGTAATCATCAAGAAGTTCCGGGGCATCAAGAACCTTTTCTGGCATGTTGGGAATGTGTCTTGTTGTGGCAGCCTTGGGCACAGTGGGTTTTCCGGCACTGTACAGCACTTTGTGGTTGTTCAAATGTCCTGAGAGAAATAATTCATCAGTCTTCTTTAGGAACTTTGCATCTTATATGATTTTTTAAATTGACAATTCTTACTTATCAGAATCTTTTGATATCTTTTACCTTTTAATACAAAAAGTGGTGTAATTTCCATGTATTCTCTATTTCAAAAAGAGCATAAATGAAGAGAAATTCATGTAAAAAATAACAACAATAATAATTATTAAAATATACACAATTAAAAAATAACAGACATACGCCTTTCAATACATACCAAAAAATAAACACGCCTACTTTCACAGCAAATTTCAAACAATCAAAAGTCCACATACACATACACACACAGCTACATAGTCACCCACTAACTTTTGTCTCGACTAAAATTCATAAATTCAGCCAAACCACAGACAGGATGCACATAATTCATGTGATTCACTCTTGCATTACTCTATATACTCTGTCTGTAAGTTCAATATTACCTTCTTTTGCTTGTGGTGCCTTGCTCTTAAATGACAAAACCCTCAACTCAGGTGCCACCCCATCGTTTAGGTTCTCTGTCATCTTTTCCTGATATTCCTTCTGTTGAGCAAAATACAAGATCGTGGTAATGAACAACTGTTTAATAATCTTTTGTCTATTCCTTTGTGCCCAACAACAACAACAACAACAAATAATAATAATAATAATAAAAAAAATCCGTTTTCTTAGTTGGATTATCATTATCTTAAGAATAAGAAATACCAGTTATATCCATAGTCTTTAAAAAACTCTATATAATGATATACACCCACAAACTTTAAACTACCAATACATTATCTTGTACAGTAATACTATACATTACAATATTGACTCTGTCTCATATTATTTTATCCAATTTTACTTATTTACATGTAATTATTAACAGTTATGATGCCACTATGAAAATGCCAAGAAAATGATATCTGTATGTCTAATACCTGCTGTGAAAATCCATACAATCATAAAAGCCAATGCCGCCAGGGAAGATTAATAAAAAATGCTGTGCTCATTTTCTATCTTTTTTGTGAAATGTCTCTGCACATAGATGGCTCTGCTAGTGCTTAGCCACAAAGGAGTCAATTAGTAGACCTTGTGACCTTACGTGATTTGAATTGGTGGGAAAAATGTATTTTTTACTTGTGCTATGAATATCGATAGTGTTAATTTTATTATAAACATTATGATTCCTATAATGTTATAAACATTAGTAACAGCAAAATAAGATAACGTAAAATGTTTTCATAAATCAAAGAAAAGGGTAAACGGGTGAGACAGGCACTACTCGTAATTAGCTCATTGGTGACTTATTACAAGTGTAGCCATGTATGAGTAAAAACAATCAAACAAGTAACTCACAGTGGGCATGGCATGTAAGTACACGTCATGCCCGTTGACATTGGGTTAAATTAAAATCTCAAATCACTAATTCTGCTCCATCTACAAAAGCCACATCAGGATAAAATAAGAAATAATCACAATGATGATGGTAATTCATAATAGTATGAAGAAATACTATGTAAAAATCTCACACAGTAATCACAAAACTACTTCAGTAATTCTTATGTTAACTCGATGGTGCCAGATATGTCCACAATCTCCTGTAACAAGGAGTCAATTACAAGATCTACCTGATCTTACCTATTTACTCCATCCCTTGAATTTTTAGGACAAAATTTTAATTTCTATTACTATTATCATCATTACTGTTACTACTACTGTTGTTATCCTTATCACAATCAAAATGACATTAACAATAATAACAGTGATAGAATAAAACTCAAGAACTGGGGTAAATGGGCAATGCTAGAGAGGCTTAGTAACTAACTCCTTTGTGTCTAACTGCTTCTGAGACCATCTATATGTAAAAAAAAAAAAAAAATAGTAATAATAAATTAAAGCCATTTTAAACAACATTTGTCAGTGCATAACTCTCAAATAAACATTAAGTTTATGGTTTAAGATTAAGTCAAAAGTAAATTTGGTCTGCCTCTATAGTATTAAGATAACTCCGAGACCATTACATATTGCAGAATGCTAAGCCAGAGAATACTTCCAGTATAAGAACCATTGCAACAGACAAAACTTTATTAAAATACGTATGGATTTACTTTTTACTGCATCTGCACTTTTGTACTGGGACATATGAATATAAGAGATGAGAATAATGATAAAAACAACATGAAAATGGTCTTTAACCTGCTGAAGGGACACTTCATCCTCCTCTGTGGACTTGTCACCTCCCGAAGCCTCCATGCTGGTGACCAAGAGGTGGTGAGAACGTTCCGTATCTGTGGTACTTCGGTTTGGAATGAATCTGTAAGAGAAGGCCTCCATCAACAGACCCACAACAATACCTGGGAATAACATCACCTTATTTTGAATTCAGCATAATCTGACACAGAATACATACGAAGAAAGGACACATGAAAGAAATCAAACGATAAGAGTAGAAAAGAAAACAGGGAAGAAAGAGAGAGAGAGAGAGAGAGAGAGAGAGAGAGAGAGAGAGAGAGAGAGAGAGAGAGAGAGAGAGAGAGAGAGAGAGAGAGAGAGAGAGAGAGAGAGAGAGAGGGAGGGAGGGGGGGGGGGGGGGGGGGAATAAACAATAAACCCTCAAACCCACCTGTCTTGCTGGTTATGTGGTGTGGCGGGAGTTTTGCGAGAGGGAGTCTTCTGTCCTGCACCACGAACTGTCAGCTTTGGAATCCTGCGACCTGGCGACTTGGACCTGCCTGATTAGGTGGGGAGGGGGGTCAAAATATATAAGAGACTCGGAAGAATGCTTCTAACAAACAATTGGAGGAGACTTTAACTTTACATGAATTAAAAGTATTTGAAGAGTAAAGCATGTTACTATTCAGATTAATAAACTTACTTCCCCCCCCAAAAAAATGGTCTAAAAAGACAATTAATCTCATAATCACAAATCTTAAGAAGAAGAAGAAAAAAAAAAGCAAACAAGCAAGCAAGCAAGCTCATCTATGTACTTGCAACATTTAGCCAAAAAAATTAAATTGATGACACAAACACAAAAATACTAACTTGGAGACTTTCCTCGACCAGGGCTCTTGCTATCAAGGAAAGATCTGCTGTGTGGAGTTTTAGCTGACTTTGGACTGTTATAACCGGATTTGTTGGCAAAACCTAGACAAAGAGAAGAGATTAGAAAG
>NC_061830.1:3802411-3817411 GCF_019202785.1 Penaeus chinensis
TTCAAGATAACCTTGATGAAACCCTTAACAATGAGTACGCAAAGCCACTCAACATGTGTATAAGATAAGCTTACTATGATATCTGTTTTTATCTCCCTTGAACACAAAGCAATACGATAGATACGTGGGTATATCCAGATATTTACGTCAGATAGATGCATAGTGTCCTGTTCAGTGTCAGCCTTCCATTCGTGTTTATATACTATTTATATCATTATTAATTTAATTTCTCTCTTTTTTTTAACTATGTTTTGTAAGAATTTATTGTAAAGAAAATGTATTGTATTGATTCAAAAGGTCGTGAAGATGACGTTACGTTGTCAGAATTACATAAGAATATAGAATCCACTGCCATGTTATCTTTAATTACCTTTTCTCCTTCCTCAATGACCTATATATTTTTTCTCCTTCCCTCACTCACTCCTTTCTCTTTCTCAATTATCTCCTTCTATCTCACTCACTCCTTTCTCTTCCTCCATTCTCTCCTCTCTTACTCCCTCCTTTCTCTTTCTCCATTCTCTCCTTCTATATCACTTACTCCTTTCTCTTTCTCCATTCTCTCCTTCTCTCTCACTCACTCATTTCTCTTCCTCCATTCTCTCCTTCTCTCTCACTCACTCCTTTCTATTCCTCCATTCTCTCCTCTCTCACTCACTCATTTCCTCCCTGTACCCCTTCCTTCCTTCTCTTTTCTCTTCTCTTCCTACTTTTCGCCTCTTTTCCTACTCCCTCCCACCCCTCCCTCCTTGTCTCTCTTCTCTCTTCCTACTTCCCTTCTTCTGTTCTTTTTTAACAGGAGGATGTATTCTTACCTCCTTCCTTATTTCCTTCTACTTCTCTCCTTCCTTCTTTCTTCCATCCATCCTTCCTTCCTTCCTTCCTTTCCCGTGCAGGATTTCAATGTGTTGACGACCCTTTGCCCTTGTGAAAGTCATAACTGAAGTCAACCGTAAGGATTAGAACTAACATTTTCATTCTACTGTTTCATTTTCATAAATTTCCAAGTTGTTGAACGAAAGAAAATGCCTTATTACTGAAGGTAGAAAAGTTATTTGTTTTGCAAATCATGGCTAATTTTAGTTACAATGAACAAATGTTATTATCCTCATTATCATTATGATCAATATTCATTTTTCCGGGATACTATTTAATTAAGAAAAAATGAAAAATAATTATTTCATAGAATCTTCAAACATCTGGGAATTAATGGAATTAAACTGTTTCTTTTTATAACCAATTATATTTAATTAACAGTTGAAGCTTCCTTTCTGCCTTTTTATTGACAAAATCAAATAATCAAATAAGGTTTTACTTCCATCGCTGCAAAGCAATTATATGTATATCTTAATCTTTATCTATATATTTCTTTCCTTTCCTTTCTTCCTGTCTCCCCTTCTTTTACCTTCTTCCACCAACCCTCCCTCACTTCCCCTTCTTCCTTAGCTACCTACCTCTCCCTACTTTTCTTCCTCTGATTACATCTAAATTCCTTTCTCACTTCTCCTCTAACCCATTCTATAAGGTATATTCACCCCTTTCCTCTATCTCCTCTATCCCCGTTTTATCCCCCCAACCTTCCAACTATTCTCGCTTTCCTTCCCTCCCTACTTCCTTTTTTCTTTTCTCCCTCTCCTTCTCTCACGCCTTCTACTGGAGGATTAATTCCCTACTCCCCTCTCTCTCTTTTCCTTCCTCCATTCTTTCCTACCTCCCTCCCTTCCCTCCCACCCTTCCCTCCCCATCTAACCTCTCATCTCACCTCTCCTTCTCCCGCGCCTTCTACAGGAGGATAAATTCTCCCTTTGCTTACCCCCTTCTCCCCTTTCCCTTACTCCATCCCTCTATACCTCCCTCCCTCTCCTCTTCCTCTCCCTCCCTTCCCTCCCTCCTCATCTAACCTCTCCTTCTCCCGCGCCTTCTACAGGAGGATAAATTCTCCCTTTGCTTACCCCTTTCTCCCCTTTCCCTTCCTCCATCCCTCTATACCTCCCTCCCTCTCCTCTTCCTCTCCCTCCCTTCCCTCCCTCCCCATCTAACCTCTCATCTCACTTCTCCTTCTCCCGCGCCTTCTACAGGAGGGTAAATTCTCCCTTTGCTTACCCCTTTCTCCCCTTTCCCTTCCTCCATCCCTCTATACCTCCCTCCCTCTCCTCTTCCTCTCCCTCCCTTCCCTCCCTCCTCATCTAACCTCTCCTTCTCCCGCGCCTTCTACAGGAGGATAAATTCTCCCTTTGCTTACCCCTTTCTCCCCTTTCCCTTCCTCCATCCCTCTATACCTCCCTCCCTCTCCTCTTCCTCTCCCTCCCTTCCCTCCCTCCCCATCTAACCTCTCATCTCACTTCTCCTTCTCCCGCGCCTTCTACAGGAGGGTAAATTCTCCCTTTGCTTACCCCTTTCTCCCCTTTCCCTTCCTCCATCCCTCTGTACCTCCCTCCCTCTCCTCTTCCTCTCCCTCCCGCCCTTCCCTCCCTCCTCATCTAACCTCTCGTCTCTCCTCTCCTTCTCCCGCGCCTTCTACAGGAGGATAAATTCTCCCTTTGCTTACCCCTTTCTCCCCTTTCCCTTCCTCCATCCCTCTATACCTCCCTCCCTCTCCTCTTCCTCTCCCTCCCTTCCCTCCCTCCCCATCTAACCTCTCATCTCACTTCTCCTTCTCCCGCGCCTTCTACAGGAGGGTAAATTCTCCCTTTGCTTACCCCTTTCTCCCCTTTCCCTTCCTCCATCCCTCTGTACCTCCCTCCCTCTCCTCTTCCTCTCCCTCCCTTCCCTCCCTCCCCATCTAACCTCTCATCTCACTTCTCCTTCTCCCGCGCCTTCTACAGGAGGGTAAATTCTCCCTTTGCTTACATCTTTCTCCCCTTTCCCTTCCTCCATCCCTCTGTACCTCCCTCCCTCTCCTCTTCCTCTCCCTCCCGCCCTTCCCTCCCTCCTCATCTAACCTCTCGTCTCTGCTCTCCTTCTCCCGCGCCTTCTACAGGAGAATGGAGGCGGAACCCGTCGGGGAGAAGAAGAAAGGCCTGGGGATGTGGATGACGTCCTTTTTCCTCATTGCACAGATGGCAGGGGCAGGATTTCTCTCTCTCCCGAAGGCTCTGGCGAATACGGGTAATGTTGGAGCCTTGATGTTTGTTTGTTTGGCTGGTGAGTTGGTGTTTTTGTTGTGGGTTGGTGTTTGTTTGTTTGTGTGTTTTTTGTCTGGTGAGTTGGTGATTGTGTTTGTTTGTTTTATGTCTGGTGAGTTGGTGTTTGTGTTTTTGTCTGGTGAGTTGGTGTTTGTTTGTTTATCTTGTGGGTTGGTGTTTGTTTGTTTTTGTGTTTTTGTCTAGTGAGTTGGTGTTTGTTTGTTTGTCTGGTGAGTTGGTGTTTGTTTGTTTGTTTGTTTTTTGTCTGGTGAGTTGGTGTTTGTTAGTGCTTTTGTCTGGTGATTTTGTGTTTGTTTGTTTGTATTTTTGTCTGGTGAGTTGGTGTTTGTTTGTTTGTCTGGTGAGTTGGTGTTTGTTATTTTTTTTTTTTTTTGTCTGATGAGTTGGTGTTTGCTCGTTTATTTAGATAGTGTTTATCTGGTGGGTTGGTATCTGTTTGTTTGTTTATTGGATTGGTGTTTGCTTGTTTGTCTGTTTTTTTTAGTTGATGCGTGTTTGTTTGCCTGTCTGTCTTTTTAATTGATGTTCATCTGTTTGTTAAGTTGGTGTGTTTCTGTCTGTTGTTGAATTATGTTCGTCTGTCTGTATGTTGATGGGATATTTGTCTATCTGTTGTGTCTGTTGAATTCCTGTCTTTCTGTCTGTTGAGTTCATGTTCTTCTGTCTGTCTATTCATTATGTCAATCTGTCTGTCTGTTAAGTTCTTGCTCATCCGTCTATCTTATGAGTGGCTGTCTGTCCGTCTGTACGTTGGTTTGATGCGTTTCTGTTTGTGAAGTTTATGTCTGTGTGTATGTTTGTTTGTGTCTTCTGTCCTCTTGTTTGATGCTTTCCAAGAGTTTTTGTTTATCTGTGTTTGTTGAAGATTATGTTTTTCAGATCGAAGATTATGTATGTTTCATGTCTTTGTGTCTGTTGGTGCCCATGTCTGTTTTCAAAGCTGGCGTTTGTCTGCCTGTTTTTTTCTTGTTTTTCTTGTCCTTCTCTCAAACTTTTCCATCCAAGAAATTTTGGTGCCTAAGGTCGATGTCTAAGAGAAATCGAATGTCCTAATGATTACACACACACACACACACACACAGACACACACACATACACACATACACACACACACACACACACACACACACACATACGCGAACACACACATACACACACACACAATATTAGCATCTCACCAACCAATACTTATCATAACAAACATCTTTTATCTGTTACTAGTGTTATCATTTTATTTTATTTTTACCGCAGGGAGAAGAAAAAAAAAAAATAAATAAGATAGATAAATTACACGAGAAAAGTTTGGACTTTGAAATGTAAACAGGATTCGATTTTTTAAGAATATTATAAATCTTATAGCAGTTTTGTTTTGTTTTTTGTTTGTTTGTTGTTTATCATCTACGTTTGATTCATTATATTATCCCAGTTAAGCTAAAAAAAACATATTGCTATTGCTACAAAAATACAAAATTAGAAATACCAATTATACAAAATTATATTTATAATGATAATACAAAGAATATTGAATTTAAACAGTAAGATAAAATCAGTTACGGTAATTAATATCGACGTTAAAGATAATTACAATGATAATGAAAATAATGAGGATAAATAATAATATTATAATGATTATGATGATGATGAGGAAGAGGAAGGAGGAGGATGATAATTAAAAAACAACAATAAGATTAACAACAATTATAATAATAATAATAATAATAACAATAATAGTAATAGTGATAATAATTATAATAAAAATAACAATGATAATAATAATGTTAATAATAATAATAATAATAATGATAAAAAATAATAATGATAATAATAATGATAATAATAATAATAATAATAATAATAATGATAATAATAATAATAATAATAACAACAACATTAATAATAATCATAAGTAATGATGATGATAATGATAATGATAATAGTTATCATTATCCTTATTATTATTATTATTATTACCATTATTATTATCATTGTTATTGTTATTGTTGTTGTTGTTGCTACTATTATTATTGTTATTATAATTATAATGATAATATTAATAATAATAATAATAATAAATAATAATAACAATAATAACAATAATAATAATAATAGTAACAAAACCAGCAATAATAATCACAACAACAACAACAACACCAATGATAATAATTATAATAATAATATTAATAATAATATAATTAACAATGATAATAATAATAATAGCAACAAAAATATATCAATATTAATAATGATGATAATATGAATGACCTGAATAATAACAATGAAATGTAACAATAACGATGGTAATGATGATGATAATAACAATGATAATAATATTAATGATAATAGTAATAATAATGATAATAATAATAGTAATAATAATAAAAATAATAATGAAAATAATAATAGTCATAATAATAATTAATTAATAATTATAATGATAACAATAATAATATGATAATAATATTATAATGATAACAGTAATGATAACAATAACAATAATGATGATGATACTAATGATAATAATAATAATAATAATAATAATAATAATAATAATAATGAAAATGATAATAATAATAATAATAATAATAATAATAATAATAATAATAATAATAATAGTAATAAAAGCAATAATAATAATAATAATAATAATAATAATAATAATAATAATATCAATAATGATAATGATGATAATGATAATGATAATAATAATAATAATAAATGATGATAATAATAATAACAATGATAATAATAAAGATAATGATGATAATGATAAAAATAATGAAAATGATAATTATAATACCTACTCTTACTACTACTAATGATGATGATAACAACAGCAATAATAATAACAATAAGGAGAACAAGAAATAATATAAATAATAAGGATAATAATGATAATGAAACTAATAGTGACAATAATGATAATGATAATGATGCTGATAATAATAGTAATAATAATAATGATAATAATAATAATAATAATGATAATAATAATAATGATAATACTACTACTACTACTAATAATAATAATGATAATAATAATAATGATGATAGTAATACTAATGATTATAGTAATAATAACAATAATAATGATGTGATGATAGTAATGATAATAATAATAATAATAGTAATGATAATAGTAAATTTACAATGATAATGATCAGAAAAATGATAATGGTAAACATAATAATAACATTAATATAAATATCAATATTTATAATGATGATAATAATGACAATAATAATGAAAATAATATTAATGACAATAATATCAAAATAATAATATTGATGATAATAATAACAACGACGATAACGATAATGAAACTAATAATATCAACAATAGTAGTCACAGACCTAGGTAAAAAAAACACGTCAATAATATCAAATAAACAACAACACTCTTTACAACAACAGCATTAAAATTAAAGAAAAAAACTCTCACAAACCTGAACCACACTCACCATTAACCACACCCAGTTTTAACCCCCATTTATCTATTCATTACCCCCATTACACAGGCTGGCTAGGAGTACCCATGCTTATCCTGTTCTGCACAATGGTAGGCTTCTCAGGAACGCGTCTAGGAAAGTGCTGGGTCATCCTCGAAGAGAGATATCCTGAATATAAGAAACCTTGTCGACAGCCCTATATGGAGATCGCTGACAAGGCCCTCGGAGTGCATGGAAGGTATGGTTAGAAAGAGTTTATTTTTTGTTTTTTATTTTCATTTTTTCGATTTTCTTTTGATGGAGTCACTGTTATTAACTTTATATTTTTGCAGGATAGGCTTCAGTGCTTCGTTATTATTATTATCATTATTACTTTAATTATTATTATTACTATTATTATAATTATTATTATTATCATTATTATTACTGCAATTATCATCATTATTATTATCATTATTATTATTGTTATTATTATCACTACCATTATTATCATCATCATCATTTCTATTACCATTTTCTTTACTTTTCCACAAAAAAATCCTTACGTTTTTCCTTTCATTTGTTTTTCGAAAAAAAACACACACACAACTTTTACATTCCCTCATTTTATTCACTCTCCTCTCTCCTCTCTCTCTCTCTCTCTCTCTCTCTCTCTCTCTCTCTCTCTCTCTCTCTCTCTCTCTCTCTCTCTCTCTCTCTCTCTCACAGACGCCTGACGCTGGCAAGTGTGGTGATCACCCTCTTGGGTGGAACGACAGTCTTCCTCATCCTGATTGCGTCATTCCTGAACGGGTTGATCCCTCAGCTGAGTTCCTGTGAGTGGCTGCTGATCGTGGCTGCGGTGATCCTACCCTTCACGTGGCTCGGGACGCCTAAGGACTTCTGGTAAGAGGGCTAAAGCTGGTGGGATGGTGGTTGGAGGCAGGAAGGATGGATGGTACCCCTTCGCCTTTATTTTGTTTGTTTGTTTGTTTGTTCTTTCATGTTTTATTTTTCGATTTATTGTTATTACCGTAAACAAATAAAACATAAAACATCGCATGGATTTCCTTACCATGAACAGCCTTCGGAATAATCTTGGGAAAAAGTCAGTTACATTATTTTCTTTTTTAATGGGGGCGGGGGGAGGAGGTTCTTAGGGGGTAATGGGTGTTTCTCTCTCTCTCTCTCTCTCTCTCTCTCTCTCTCTCTCTCTCTCTCTCTCTCTCTCTCTCTCTCTCTCTCTCTCTTTGTTAGTAAAATATGGAACGGGTAAATATTGAAAAATAAGAAAACATGATTTGATGACTAAATTAATGAGATTAAGGCTGTGAATATGTGTGGGCCTATACGTAAGGCATTCTAAATAACCCATCGAGTCATTGCTATCAAAGCTTACACACAGAAAGTAACTTAAGACACACATACTAACAATAGGCATTCTATCGTTAGCTATCCTTTACCCTTATCCACCCATCCTTCCAGCTAACCATCCTATAGGCATCCTACGAATACCACCAATATGTATATTCCTATCCTCTCGTTTACATACGTCCCCCAATCTCCAAAGTCTTCAACCTATCCGTTGTATCACGTCTCCAATGTATCCGACCATTATGTATTTTCCTAACATTTCACATACAAACACAGCCTTCTGTACACCCCCATCCTCTCACGTATCCTTCCAAATCCTCGTTCCTAGCCGTCGTATCACGTATATTATAATATGTATCCCACCAATCTGTATCTTCCCTTCCTCTCCACCGCCCATTCTTCCAGCCAAACCTATCCGTTGTACCTCGTATCCTACCGTCATATACAGTACTACGTATCCTATGATGTATCTCCACATCCTACATCCTTCCAGCTAAGCCTCTATCCTACCCGTCGTATCACACATCCTACTTATCCCTACCATTACGTATCTCCCCTTCCTCTTACCCGCCCCTCCTTCCAGGCAAGCCTCCGTCCTGGCCGTGATCTCCACCGCCGTCGCCTGCATCGTCATCTTCATCCAAATCCTCGTGGAAATAGAGAACCACGAGGACCCCTTCTACCAGAATCCTACGATCTCCACCTTCGCCCTCGGCTTCGGTGCCATCCTCTTCGCCTTCGGGGGGGCCTCTGTGTTCCCGACCATCCAGAACGACATGGGGGATCGGACGCAGTTCGGCAAGAGCGTCGTGGTCGGGTTTGCTGGTAGGTGTCGGGGTAGAGGTAGGGAGGGGGAGGGGGGAGGGAGGGAGGGGGAGGGGGGGGAGGAGAGGGTAGGAGGGCGGGAGGGAGGGAGGGAGGGAGAGAGAGGGTTGTATAGTGTTTGTGCAAACTAGCAGAGTATATTAGGCGAAGGTGTATAGCACCTGCAATGTATAAGCACACTCGCAAGAAAAAAAAAAAAAAATGCACTCAGATATGTACGCGCGTGCACATTCAAACACTCAAACACACACACACACACACACACTCCCACAGACACATACAATCAACCACAAAACAACCACACAGGAATGTGAAAAACACACACAATAAAACACCAGTGACACCACAACACCAAATCTTTTCATCCTCTCCATCTTCACAGCTATCCTGAGTCTCTACCTCCCCGTGGCCGTGGCAGGATACGCCGTTCAGGGATTCGAAGTCGGTGATAACATCCTTCTCTCCGTGAACCAAGCTTCCTGGTCGGTCACAGCCGCCATTATCCTCGAAGTCATTAATCTCTTCGGGACTTACATCATCTCCTTCAACCCCGTCGGGCAGGTGTTCGAGGAGCTCTTGGGGGTTGAGAACAGTAAGTCACGTATTGGGGAAAATAATAATAATAATAATAATAATGATAATAATAATAATAATAATTTAGTAAATTCCATTTGTTACAATGGTTATTCTTATGTTTGGTATGACAGGCTATCTGTTTGCTTCTAAGTTATCCTCTGCGTGCAAGGAAGGCTAGGGTTACAATCCACTGACTACGTGGGATTTGAACATACGTCAGCTAGATTGCTAGATGAGAACGCTTCCACTGCGCCACACAGGGGGTGGGGTGGGGAGAATAGGGTGGGAGGGAGGAGGAATGAGGAGAAGGGTGGGAGGGAGGAGGAAGGAGAAAGTTAGGAGGTGGGAGTAAAGAAGGATTACACAGAATATCAGTATATCTAATTTCTTAAACCTTTACCAATGAAAATGCAAGTAGAAATCTTTTCTTTAAAACTGGTTGCTACAAGTACTCTCTGTTTCCAGTTTCGATTCCTATCTGAAACGTGCCAATACAATGAAACGTCTTGGAGACAGGAGTCGAAACGGGTAAATTCATAAAGCACGCAGTTATTCTTAATCTAACATTAGCTGCCCCGTTCATTCACTCAGCCCTGCTTCTTGAATCCAAGTTTCGAAAATAATTGTTTAGAGGACGTGTATCTCGGATCCAGGATTCGAAATTGGCGGTTCACAACTTCAACGTGAGTGAATTAAAAATTGAACGGAAACCATACATTCCAAGGGTTTTGTGAAAGATAGTTTTACTTTAAACTGGAGGGAAACCTACACTGCAGGGCTACGTTGAAAATGTATTTATTGTATGTGTATAATATTCTGTAGACATTCCCCCACCGTTGTAATTTAATGGTTATTTTACTTATATTTTTCAAGTATATTGCTACTTCTAAGACATTTATTTTTCACAAAGACTATTATAAGTATATTGTACAAAATAGTAATTACATCCATGAGTAATTAGTTTGTTTTTTTTCTCTCTTTTTTTTCAAACCTATTATTTTTTCTTGCCATTTTACGGTTTTATGAACAATCAGTGTTTTCCCTCCTCAAGGTTTATGCAGATTGCCATGTCGAATAGATTCCAGGAAATTATATTGTTCGTTCCTCTAATGAGACCGTGTACTAGGATGTTTTGTAATTATGATTATGATATCTTTCTGATTATACATTTTTTTCAGCAACGTGAGTGTGTGTGTGTGTGTGTGTGTGTGTGTGTGTGTGTGTGTGTGTGTGTGTGTGTTTGTGTTGTGAAAGCATGTGTACATGTGTGTGCGTGTGTGTGTATGTTGTGAAACTATAATGTGTACATGTGTGTGTATGCTTTCGTGTGTGTGTGCGCTGTGTGTGTGTGTGTGTGGTGCGTGCGTGTGTGCTTGCGTGCGTGCGTGCCTGCGTGAATGCATGCCTCTGTAAACAGAACTGACTCCTACAATGCCAGTTAGTATCGAGGTACATCACCTTACGACCACCAAATTAACTTCCTCAACAAACATCCAAAATTCTCTCCACCCCCACCCCCCTCCTCAAAAAAAAAGAAGAAAAAAAAAGGGAAAGATCCAAACAAGGAATCACATGACAATATTAACCCTCACGAATGCACCTCTGCTGTTTTAGCTCCTGAAATACTGAACAGCAACGGCGAAAGTTCATGTCAGGGTCATGTTTTCCTTTCATTCTGCACGTTGATAGCTTGTCTCGTTTGTAAACTGACAATGGCTGACTTCGGTCCCTGACACACCGCATGATTCAGGCGTTACGGGAAAGGTTATGTTTGGTGCGACTGTGTCTCGTGTGATTGCTCTTCAATTGATCTTTACCCCCCCCCCCCCCACACATACACACACATTTTTTACTTTTATCTGTGGCACAGGTTTTTCCTTTTTTTCTGACTTTTTTTTTTTCTTTTTCGTTTTTCTAGGACACTTTTTTTTTATTTTCCCTTTTTCTGGGACATTTCTATTATTTTATTTTTTCTGTATCACACTTTTTTTCTCTTGTTTGTTTCCTTTTTTTCAAGTACACTTTTCTTCGTTTTCTGTGACACTTTTATCCCCTTGTTTTCATGTACCACTATAAAATTTAAAAAAGAAAATGGGTTTTGTTTATCTCTATTTATAAACCATTTATTTGCCTGTTTATTTATTCATCTATTCACACTTCTGTTCAATATGTTAAATATCATTAATTTTATCATGTTTTCATTTATTTCTCCATTGTCTTCGTATCATATTATCTTATTTACTTATAGATTTCCGTCATATCAGAAATTGTATGCCGTAAAATTGATCAAAATCAAATTTTGTAGGTACATAAAAAAGATCTACATTTATGTGTTCAGTTTATTATTATTATTATTATCTTTATCGTTATTAGTTTTATTATTACTATTATTATTATCATTATTATTATTCAGTGTTATAGTCAAGATAATGTGTCAAGCATTTGTTAGTCTCTTCTTTCTTTCTCTCTCTCTCTCTCTCTCTCTCTCTCTCTCTCTCTCTCTCTCTCTCTCTCTCCCTCTCTCTCTCTCTCTCTCTCTCTCTCTCTCTCCCTCTCTCTTTCCCTTTCCCTCTCCCTCTCCCTCTCCCTCCCTCCCCTCCCCATAGCTCTCCCCCCCTCTTCATACATCCATACCCACCTTCTAATACCCTCCCCCCCTTCTCTCTCTCCCTCTCTCTTCCTCTCCCTCCCCCCCCCTCTTTATACATCCATACCCACATTCTAATCCCCCCCCCCTTCTCTCTCTCCCTCTCCCTCCCTCTTCATACATCGAAACCCACATTCTAATACCCTCCCCCCTTCTCTCTCTTCCTCTCCCTCCCTCCCTCCCCTCCCTCCCCTCCCCTCCCCCCCTCATAATACATCGAAACCCACATTCTAATCCCCCCCCCCCTCTCTCTCTCTCTCCCTCCAGAATTCGGCTACAAGAGATGCCTCGTTCGCTCGGCCATCATCATCTTCGAAGTGATTATAGGTCTCGCTGTGCCTGACTTTGGCATGATTCTCAACCTTATCGGCGGCTCGACTGTCACTGTCTGCTCTTTTATCCTTCCGCCTCTGATGTACATGAAGTTGGTCGATAGGACAGGCCCTCCCGAGTGGCCTAAGCGGTAAGGGGTGTTGTGTGTTGGAGAGGGAGAGGAAGGGGGAAGGGAGGGGAGAGGGAGGGAGGAAAGGAGGGGAGAGGGAGGGAGGAAAGGAGGGGAGAGGGAGGGAGGAAAGGAGGGGAGAGGGAGGGAGGGGAGAAGAAGGGAAGGAAGGAGGGGAGAGGGAGGGATGAGAGGAGGGGAGAGGGAGGGAGGGGAGAAGGAGGGAGGAAAGGAGGGGAGAGGGAGGGAGGAAAGGAGGGGAGGGAAAGGGAGGGAGGGAGGAAGGGAGGGGGGGGGGGAGGAAAGGAGGGGAGAGGGAGGGAGGGGAGAAGGAGAGAGGGAGGAAGGGAGGGGAGAGAGGAAGGAAGAGAGGGGAGAGGGAGAGAGGAAGAAAGGGGAGAGGGAGGAAGGGAGGGGAGGGAGAGGAAGGGAGGGGAGAAGGAGGAAGGAAGGGAGGAGAGAAGGAGGGAGGAAGGGAGGGGAGTGAGAGGAAGGAAGGGAAACATTTCAAACATAGAGACACATACACACACAATCACATCTTATGACATAACTCATCTACCACACACATACACCCAAATAACCCACCAACCCACCAACCCACCGAAAAGAACCCACCTCAGCGAATCAATAAAAAAAAAAACAAAAAAAAACACACATCATCTGCACCCATTTAACCTCACTTCAAACACTCGTCCCCCAGAACGATCCCACTGTGGGAGCGCGTGGTACTGTGGGAGATCATCATCATCGGAGCTGTGGGCGGCATTACCTCCACAGTGTCGGCCTTCATCGCCATCCTCGACCCCGATTCCTTCAACAAATCCTGCTTCGTCGCCTTTTCGTAATAGGATTCGCCGGCGGGTGAGATTTCCTTCATCGGTGTCCGGTCTGTGTCCTTTCGAATCCGTTTCTGATTCTGGTCTTAGATTTAAAAAAAAAAAAAGAAAGGAAAAGAAGATGAAGGAGAAATATGAGGAAGAGAGAGAGAGATAGAGAGAGAGAGAGAGGGAGAGAGAGGGAGAGAGAGAGAGAGAGAGGGAGAGAGAGAGAGAGAGAGAGAGAGAGAGAGAGAGAGAGAGAGAGAGAGAGAGAGAGAGAGAGAGAGAGAGAGAAAGGAGAGAGAGAGAGAGAAACAAATAGTTTGAAAAAAATATATATCGCTGTAAAAACAAAAAAGAAAAATAAAGTCGTAATTATTATTTGCTTTCTTTTCAAACGTGGTGATGACATGATGATAGACTGGTAATAAAAATTAACTGGTAACTGACAGGTTGATGAGAATAATTACTTAAAAAAAAACTCAATAACTTCCGACCTCTCTGGTATCTCTTCGCTCAAGAAAAATAATGATAATATTGATAAAAAAAAAAAAAACTGAGTAGAGATGGATTAAGATTTTATCCTTATTATAAGGATGATCATTATAATTATTATTGCTATTATTGCTATTATCATTATTATTATCATTGCTATTATTATTATCATTATCATTATTACTGTTAATATTACTATCCTTATTGCTATTATCATCATTATCATCACCATTATAATTATTATTCCCCATAATGATATTCCAAGAACCAGTCTCGGCAAGGACATCGTTTGCAGTTAAAAATGACGGTTGAGACGGTTTTTTGAAGTGTGTTCAAAAGGGCAGTTGTCGCTGATTGGTCGGTTGTCTTGACCAATCCTGTTGCTCGACGAAATGCCATACAGTTCCATCTTTTTCTTATCTCTTGTTAGATTTATTGTTGTTGTTGTTAATTGTAAAATATCTCACCTGTTAATTGTATTTTTAGATATTCTGTTATTTCCGGTAGTAGAATACCATACTTCTTGTTAAATATATTTTTAAATAACTTTTAATCCTGATGATGAAATATTTACTTCTTGTTAAATATATTTTCGGATAACTTTTAATCCCAATAGCAAAATATCTTACTTCTTGGTAAATGCATTTTATTTAAACATTCCCAATTAAATATTTAGTTGGAACTGATCTTAATGATATCCTTTAATGAACATGTTTGTGAAGATTGAAAAAAAAAAAGCCTCAAAGCTTTGTAATATTAAAAAAAGGGAAAAGTTTACATGATTTAGATTGAAGAAATATACGTGTCTTCTTGTAAGTGTAGCTGTTATGTAAGTTATTGCTTGTGGTCTGATATCATGTCCGAAATAAAGATATAAGATTCATATGTGCGTTGGCTTTCATTTTGACCAAAGGAAAAATGTGGGGGAGGGAGAGTGGGAAAGTGGGAAGAGAAAGATAGATAGAGAGGGAGAAGAGAACGAGAGAGAAAGAGAGGGAGGGTTACGGAGCGAAAGGCAGAATTAATATATGAGTGAGTGTGTGTGTGTGTGTGTGTGTGTGTGTGTGTGTGTGTGTGTAAAGAGAGAGAGAGATTCATATAGGAAAAAGAGAAAGAGAGAGAAAGGGAAAAGAGAATGAGAGTGAGGGAGCCGAGTAAGAGACAGAGAAAGATAATTAATAGCGATAGAGAGACAGACACACACAGACAGACTGGAGGCGAGAGATCACTTACCAAAACTACAGAAATGAAGT
>NC_061830.1:3822411-3829911 GCF_019202785.1 Penaeus chinensis
AAAAAAAAATCACTCAAAAAGAAAGAATAAAAAAAGAATGAAAAATAAACATTTACCCCATAAAAAGAAAAATAAAGAAAGAAACGAGAAGAAAAAAGAAGAGAGAAAAATGAGCGTATTTTCTATCAGCAACAACAGAGAGATAATGAGCTGTTACTCTTCTGTGAGATGCTCTTGAGAGATACACGAGGCTGTCGAGTATCCTCAGGCCAAGCAACAGTCGATTAGCAGCTGTTTAGTCGTCAACATCAATTCCCTACGTTTGGGTTTCAGTTCATGAAAGAGAGAGAGAAAAAGTATTCAGGTCAAAGATGGTTCATATAAAGGATCGAATTCCTTCCATTTCTGGATCTGTTATAAGGTATGTGTTCTGGTGTGCTGTGATGAATTCTTTTGATTTTTTTTTTTTTTTTTTTTTTTTTTTTGGTGTTATCTTTTCTATTATTTTCATTAGCAATGATATAATTACTAGTACTACTACAACTACTTCTACTACTATTACTATTACCACTACTACTACTACTACTACTACTACAGCTATTACTACTACTACTACTATTAAAAAATTTTAAATTTTTTTTTTTTTTTTTTTTACTTTTCTAACATGCAGTTAATGTATGGCCTGATGCTAAATCAAGTCTTATCATGTGTATTGAAAATGTCCTTGGGGTACGGTTGAAGATGCGCATATTAGATCCCCCAAGAATTGAAAAAAAAACAAAACCCCCCCCCACCAAAAACACACACACACAAAAAAAAACACAACACACCAAAACCCCCAACCACACACACACCCACCCACACATACAAACACCACACACACACACACACAGACATACAAACCCCCTACAAATTTCCCTATATATATATAACACACACACACAACACCACAACACCACACACACGTACACACACCACAAAAACACACACACACACACACACACAACCCACAATAAAAATATATATTTTATAATTTTTATATATATATATATATTATATATTAATACACACAACACACACACAACACATATATATTATAAAAAATATATTATATTATATTTATTTATATTTATATTTATATATATATATATGCAACCCTTTCCCGACCGGGCCTGGGTAGAAACCCCCCAGTGCCCCGGGAAATAAACCAACCATCACACGACCGGCATTGCACTATTCCTTCTTCATATTTACCCCTGACCTGGTTCGGGGGGCCTATATGGAGCGTTGTTATGATCATGTAGTGCGGCCCTTGCATTATCCCATCTTTCATATTATATTATTTTTTTTTATAATTTTAAAATATATATTAAAAAACCATATGTGGTGTGTGGGTGTTGTGTGTGTGGTTTGTGTGTTTTTAGTGTTGTAGTTTGTATATGTATGTATTTTTTTAGACTCAAAACCAAAACACACACAACCCCACACCACACCACACACCACACACACACCCCCACACAACACACACCACAATACTTTTTGCGCCCCGACACAAGAATATCATTATCATTATCTATGTATATACACATACATATACAACACACACTCCTCTGCACCATTTCAGTGTATCTCCCTCGTTCCACAAGAGACTCACGTCCCCGCCTCTTCGGCTTCCGCGCTCCCTTCCCCGCCAGAAGGGGGACAGGAACCGCATCATAAGTGTTCGTGGAGGGGAAAGGGGGGGAAAGGGGCGGGGGGGGGGGAGGGGGAGGGAGGGAGAGGGGTGGTTTAAAAAAAGGGAAAAGGGGGGGAAGGAGGAAGGGGCAGGGTTAAAAAAAGGGGGAAGGGGAAGGGGGGAAAAAGGGGAAAAAAAGGGAAGGAAAAGGAAGACAAGGGAATGAGGAATAATAGGAAGATTAAGATAGATATAGGAAAGAGTGGAAGAGCAAGAAGGAAGGAGGAGCATAGAGGGAGGAAGATAGGAAGAATAAGAGAGACTAAAAAGTGGAGGGAAGGAGCGGATGAGAAAGAGAAGGGAAAGAGATAGAAGAGAGGAGTAAGAAAGACGAATGTAGGTAAGGGAATGAGTGGAAGAGAAAAGAAGGGAAAAGGAGGAATAAGAGACACGAAGATAAGAGTAAGATAGAAGCGCAAGAATAAGAAAGGAGGAGGGGAAGAGAAAGCGAAATAGCGAGACAGACGAAACATGTGAAATTTACCATTTTCTCAAATCTAAAAGTTGTTTATGATTAAAAAAAAAAAAAAAAAAAAAAAAAAAAAAAAGACATGAGATAGGAGCTTTAACCGTCAACCGAAACGATAAATATGAAAGTGAATATGTAAAGGAATTAAAAAAAAGAAAAAAAGAAAAAAGGAGAAAAAAAAAAAGAGAGAAGATTTGTTTATTTAATAAAAAGGTTTCCTTATCTCGTTATCGAAAAAAAATTTTTTTCCCCCTTTATTTTTCCGGGACCAAATCATCAGAAAACTTCAACGGACACAACAAGTACATCATCTTGACCTTGAAACCTTTTAAAAAAAAAAAAAAAAAATAATAAAATAAATAAATAACATAAAAAAAATACGAAGAGTTCACCCAAGCAACGAGAATCAAAACCACTTTCAACCTTTCTCGGAAATAGACACTAAAATCTACCAATCGACAAATTTCACGTGTTACATAATCAACAATCTGGCACATGTTGGTACTGAAAGAAAAAGATAAAGTGATCCCAAGAATTAACGCAAATCCCAATAACGTTAGGTACATAATCTTGAGATAAGTTTAGGCTTGCCATCTGATGCTGTCAAGTAGCTTTGAATTTTTAAAATGTAGGTTAATGTCATAATTTGCTTTTTTTTATTATTAATTAGAGTTAAGACTCGTTAGATAATGATATTTGTTTGTTTGTTTTTTCTCTCCATTTTATTTTTGAACAAACCATAATAAAAGAAACTGATGATTGAAGGCAATCAAAGTATAATTCCTACATAATCGTGTTTTCAGATATATGTATATCTTTTACATTTTAAATCTGGGTGATTTTGTGTAGTGACAATACATTTTTTATTGCAAATCATAAAATAACCAAGATTACATTTGTTTTCTCATCTATTTTTTATTTAAATTGCAGTAAATTAAATAAATGATTCAAACAATATCAAACAGAGGAATACATTATTTCCAAAGAGAATTAAACACAAAAAAAGGAAATTATTTTAAGCAATAGTCACTTATTATCATCCAAATAAACTTAAATAAAAATTTTTTAAAATATTAAAAATCAAAATATCTTTTGTTTTACAGTTTTTGAGTGTTTATATTAACATCTATTTCTGTTATTATCTATCTATTTATTCCATCTATCTTTTTTTATCTATTTTTAAACCCAAAAATCTATTTTTTTATAAATTTTTTTTTTATTTTTAATATTTAATATTTTATATATTATAAAATATTATTTATTTAAATTTTTAAAAAAAAAAATATTTTTCCCCCCCTTTCAATTTAAAAAAAAAAAAAAAAAATATATCCCCCCCCTTTCCCCCCCCCCCACAAAGACCCAAATATAACCCCTTCCTTCCCCCCTTTTTTTTCCCGTTTTCCCCCGCCCGATTCCCTTTTCCCGGGTCGCAGGGCCGCCCCGGCGTCGTTTTTCCCCCCGGGGCCGGGCGGGGGGGTTAGGGGTTTTGAAGGTTTGGGGGGGTAGGTTGGGGGTTGGGTTTTTTAAGGGCGTGGTTTGTTTTTTTTTGTTTTTTTTTTTTTTTTTTTTATCTGTATCTTTTTTTTTCTTTTTTTTTCCCTTTTCCTTTTTTTTCTCTATCTCCCTTTTTTCTTTCTCTCTTCTCTCTCTCCTCCTTTCCCCTTCTATTTCTCTCTCTCTCTCCTCTTTCTCCCCTTCTCTCTCCATCTCCTCTCTCTTCCTTTCTCTTCTTTCTCTCTCTCTTTTATTTTTTTTTTTTTTTTTTCCCCCCTTTTTTTTTCTCTTAATTAAAAAATTTTTAAAAAATTTTAAACTAAAAATTCAAAAATTTTTTTTAAAAAGGGCCCCCGTTAAACTTTTAGGGACCCCTTTTAATTTTTCCCCCTTTCCCCCCACAGTCTCCTCTCCCTTCCCCACAGTCACCCTCCCTTCCCCCCCAGTTATCCTCTCCCCTTCCCCCACAGTCATCCTCTCCCCTTCCTCCCACATCACCCCTCCCTCCCCCCACAGTCACTCTCCCCCCCCACAGTCATCCTCTCCCCTCCACCCCACAGTCATCCTCTCCCCTCCCCCCCACAGTCATCCTCTCCCCTTCCTCCCACAAATCATCCTCTCCCCTTCCTCCCACAGTCATCCTCTCCCCTTCCCCCACAGTCATCCTCTCCCCTTCCCCCCACAGTCATCCTCTCCCCTCCCCCCCCCACAGTCATCCTCATCCCCATCCTCCCCCACAGTCATCCTCTCCCCTTCCTCCCACAGTCATCTACTCCCCCTTCCTCCCACAGTCATCCTTCTCCCCTTCCCCCACAGTCATCCCTTCCTCCTTTCCCTCCCACAGTCATCCTCGTCCCCTCCTGCCACAGTCATCCTCTCCCCTCCCCCCCACAGTCATCCTCTCCCCTCGCCCCCCACAGTCATCCTCTCCCCTCCCCCCCACAGTCATCCTCTCCCCTTCCTCCCACAGTCATCCTCTCCCCTTCCCTCCCACAGTCATCCTCTCCCCTCCCCCCCACAGTCATCCTCTCCCCTTCCTCCCACAGTCATCCTCTCCCCTTCCCCCCACAGTCATCCTCTCCCCTCCCCCCCACAGTCATCCTCTCCCCTCCCCCCCACAGTCATCCTCTCCCCTTCCTCCCCACAGTCATCCTCTCCCCTCCCCCCCACAGTCATCCTCTCCCCTTCCCCCCACAGTCATCCTCTCCCCTTCCCCCCACAGTCATCCTCTCCCCTCCCCCCCACAGTCATCCTCTCCCCTCCCCCCCACAGTCATCCTCTCCCCTTCCCCCCCACAGTCATCCTCTCCCCTTCCCTCCCACAGTCATCCTCTCCCCTCCCCCCCACAGTCATCCTCTCCCCTCCCCCCCACAGTCATCCTCTCCCCTCCCCCCCCACAGTCATCCTCTCCCCTTCCTCCCACAGTCATCCTCTCCCCTTCCTCCCACAGTCATCCTCTCCCCTTCCTCCCACAGTCATCCTCTCCCCTTCCTCCCACAGTCATCCTCTCCCCTTCCCCCCACAGTCATCCTCTCCCCTTCCTCCCACAGTCATCCTCTCCCCTTCCTCCCACAGTCATCCTCTCCCCTTCCTCCCACAGTCATCCTCTCCCCTTCCCCCACAGTCATCCTCTCCCCTTCCTCCACAGTCATCCTCTCCCCTTCCTCCCACAGTCATCCTCTCCCCTTCCTCCCACAGTCATCCTCTCCCCTTCCTCCCACAGTCATCCTCTCCCCTTCCTCCCACAGTCATCCTCTCCCCTTCCCCCCACAGTCATCCTCTCCCCTTCCCCCCACAGTCATCCTCTCCCCTCCCCCCCACAGTCATCCTCTCCCCTTCCCCCCACAGTCATCCTGTCTCTCTACCTGCCCGTCGCGATCTCCGGCTACGCAATCCTCGGTGATGACGTCGAGAGCAACATCCTTCTCTCGGTGACGGAAGGAGTCGTCGTCCAGATCGCCATCAGCTTGGAAATCATCAATCTCGTGAGCACTTACGTCATCAGCATCAACCCCGTCGTGCAGAGCGTCGAGGAAATCTTCAATATTCCGAATAGTGAGTTGAAGTTTTTTTTTCCACTTTTTTTTTTTTTTTTTTTTTTACTTTTTGGGGGTAGGATTGTTTTTTTTGTTTTTTTTTTTATCTCTCTCTCTGTTTTATTGTTGGTGTATCAGGTTCCAAATTGATCGCGAGTTTATTTTTCTTTGTTTTTTTGTTTGTTTTATTGTTAGACTTTGTGCTTATTTTATCCAAAATAGTGACGGTTGCAGTGGCGATTTTGGTGATAGTGGGAGGGGCATAGAAGCGAATGTAAAAAAGAGAGAGAGAGGGAGAAGGAAGAAAAATGGAGAAAGAGAGAGAGAGAGAGAGAGAGAGAGAGAGAGAGAGAGAGAGAGAGAGAGAGAGAGAGAAAGAGAAACAGAGAGAGAGAGAGAGAGAGAGAGAGAGAGAGAGAGAGAGAGAGAGAGAGAGAGAGAGAGAAACAATGAGAAAGACAGAGACAGAAAGATAATGAGAAATAAATAAAGAGAAAAATAGTGAGTTAAAGTTTTTTTCCACTTATATTTTACTTTTTGGGGTTAGGATTGTTTTATTTTTTTTCTCTCTCTCTGTTTTATTGTTGGTGTATCAGGTTCAAAATTGATCGCGAGTTTATTTTTCTTTGTTTTTTTTAGTCGTAAATGAGAGAGAGAGAGAGAGAGGAGAGAGAGAGAGAGAGAGAGACAGTGAGAAAGACAGAGACAGAAAGAAAATGAGAAAGAAATAAAGAGAAAAATGCAGAGAAAACAAAGTACGAAAGAAAGAAACAGAGACCACCCCCCATAACCCTCACTCAAACAATAAAATCACCATCCACACACACACACACTCATTTCCACACGCAACGAACCTAAAACCCAAGAACCACCTCTTTCTGCCCACCAGAATTCGGCATCAAGCGGGTGCTCCTTCGCTCCAGCATGGTCGTGGTGCAGATGGTGATTTGCCTCGCCGTCCCTGATTTCGGCCTCATCCTCAACCTCATTGGAGGGTCTTGCATCACCCTGAATACCTTCATTTTCCCTCCTCTTATGTATATGAAGCTCATGGACCAGAAGGATCCTAATTGGCCGGAAAGGTGAGGTTTTTTTTATGGTACCGTATGGTATGATAAGAACATTAGGAAATGTGGTAGTTTGTATCTGATACGTTGGTGACCATATAATTGATTTCGAAAAGGTGGGATTTTAGTGTAATTTGAACTGTGCAGTAGTAAAACTTAGAAATAAGTGATAATATATTTGAACGTGAATATAAAAATGTCTTGAGTACTTTAACTTGGGTAAAATCTAGAAGGAAAACGTAAATAACATTTTCATCAACAGAATGTATAGACAGAGTACTTTATAATACCTTGTTTTTTTGTAAAGTTAAATAGATTAAATTTGCTCTGCTGTCTTGAATAATTCGTCTTTTAACTCTTTATACGAACACAGCCATCGCTTGCATATTCAGGTCAAATCAGTATTTCAGTACAAAGACATATTGTATACTTAAATGTATGCTCTCGGAAAACACATTTTTTGCACATGCCTATCTGCCATTCGCCAGCTCTTCGACAAATTTTAGTGTACATATCTGCCCGTTTGCTCACTTTTTTATAACTGTAAAACATATAACAATATTTGACCTAAAGTAGCAACCGGGTTAACGTCAAAGGTAAAGAGAGTCTTGAAAGCCATGTTCTTTAAGATCAGTCAACTTCCGACGTTAACAGTTATTTTTATATTTCGAAAAAAATTTAAGTGGATCTTTTTCATATTCAACTACTATATATATATACCCTAGCCTATATACATTTTATTATATATGTTACCTAGAC
>NC_061830.1:3842411-3849911 GCF_019202785.1 Penaeus chinensis
GATGAAATCATATAAATGGCTTCAAATAGCCTGCAAATATTATAGACAACCGAAATGAAGGTGTCAGACAAAATGAGATACTCGTGATATCAATTTATATTCCCAAAAGTTTTCTCGTTTCTCTCTCGTGTGTAAATTAAATTTAATACTGGATTAACTTTTATAGTGCGAACAGAAGACTCCCTTAAATAACTGTATTAGTGGAGGATATATTGCTCAGCAGAAGAGCAATGGTTTTGCAATTGCACGGTCCCGGGTTCGCTCCCAGCCATCCCCTCCCAGCCGACTGAGAGGCTTGAGTACTGAAATCATCAGTCTGGGGTCAAATATGAGATAAAAGGGAAAAGGTAAATAGATAGAGAGGCAGCTAGGTACATATATAGACGGATAGATAAGCAGTTCGATAGACAGATAGATAGGCAGATAGATACATAAATAGAAAAATGTATAGATAGATAGATAGACAGAGAGCTAGATAGAGAGATGAAGCCACTATATCGCAGTGTGCGTAAGTATTCCTTTTTATATAATGCGTGAAATAAAAGTCTTGTACGTGTGACTCATATGAATGGCCATCTTGATTACTCGCCTTCAAAACTATGTAAAGAAAATGACGTGTTTCTACGCTTCTTGTGAATAAGCTGGTCGAAGAGAAACGAGGATTTTATGTATGTAAAGTGTGTACGTGTGTATACATGTGTGTGTGTGTGTGTGTGTGCGTGCGTGTGTGTGTGTGTGTGTGTGTGTGTTTATGGGTGAATGAGGAAGTTTGTGTGTGTGTGAGTGAGAAAGAGAGAAAGAGTGTATGTATGTGTGTATGTGTTCGATGTAAGAGTTACACAACTTTATCCATGTTAAGCAACTGCTTGTATAATTTCAAATCATACACACAAAAAGAAAGAAAAAAAAAGAAGACACCTACTTTTGATATCAAGAAAAGATCCTCTAAGATTTACCAGAATGAAAATCTTATTACGTGAATACCATCAAAATCTCTCACAAGACTGACGTAAGCTTTATATAGCATGCACTATTGTAATTAAATAGTATAAGAGGCGCACGTATATATATTTTTTCGTGATTCATCACTTTACATAAAGAAAATAAGTGTATATAGGATTTACTCAAGGTTTTATTATTTTAAGATTGTGCATAAATTAGTCATATAAAAGAGTATTGAGTTAATTATTCATGTATTTAATGCCATTCACCTAGGATTATAGTGTACCTTGTCATTCAAGTGTCAATACAAGGTATAAAAGCAACGAATTATATAAAACATTTTACTTTTTATAATCGTAAGTACATTTTTTGTTGTTCTTGTTAGGCCTTGTTCTTGTTGTCTGATTTTATAAGCTGGATACAATACCTCCTTAATTTAGATAATGTGTTATAAGATAACAGTAACATTTATTTAATTTGCTAGGCTTCATAATGAGTCATAACGTTGATAAGATTACATAATAATTAAAATTTTCTTACAAGTTTCATATTGTTACATTAAAAAAAAAAAAAAATTGTGTCTAATGATGGATTAATGTATGTCATACGTCACATTACTGATAACATATAGCGATAACCTTTAGTGTAATAAGTTTTGTTCACCCTTTTCCACCATCAATCAATCTATCTCCTTTTATTATTCATTCATTTAATGTCTTGTTTACTGTGTATTTTTTTATCATTGTTTTATAATTTTGTTGTATTTTTTCCCTTTCAAATATCGTGTTTTCGTATTTATTCATATTCAGCTTGATTCATATCAGTATCGATCATTATTTGATGTCATTTGTTTTAATTTTCTATCACCATCTTTTGTCGTGACCACTATCGCCATTTACATTTCTAATATGAAAACAGGAATTATCGATTTTTTTTTAATTTTTTCACTCCTTCTTCTGTATACCTTATTCAATTCATTCTCTTATCTTTTTAAATATCACTCTTCCTTCATGACTTTCCTCTTTTCTTCATTTCCTTTTCTGTAATGTCTTGTTCTCTTTCTTCTTCTTCTCTCTCTCTTTCTCTCTCTCTCTCTCTCTCGCTCTCTCGCTCTCTCTCTCTCTCTCTCTCTCTCTCTCTCTCTCTCTCTCTCTCTCTCTCTCTCTCTTATCCTTCTATGATATTAATATAAACCGAAAAAAATTGTTTTACCCCATTCTCCATCCTTTTTTTATATCAATATTATACGAAAAAAATTTCCCCCCTCCCCCCATCCTTCCTTCATATTAATCGAACACCAAATTGCTCTTTTTAGCCCCTTCTTCCTATCATTCATCAATATCCACATCCACATCCCTCCATCTTTTTTATATTAATCAAAGATGGTCCAAAAATCATATTTTTTCTACCACTTCCACGCATCTTTAATGATATTCAACTAACACCAAAATTATCCCTTTTTCTCCTTCCTCTGTACGTCTCCCCAACTATCCTTTAACGATATTTATCTAACACCAAAACCCTCCCTTTTTTCACCTTTTTTACGTCTCCCAATTAATCTACCCCCACGGACAGCGAGAAGGAAGCGTCCCACAGCATAACAGGAGTCGAGGAGGATGGGGAAGCAAGCAAAAAGGGGCTGAGCTTCGGGATGACCTCCTTCTTCCTGGTGGCACAGATGGCCGGCGCTGGTTTCCTGGCACTGCCCCGGGCCCTTGCTGACACTGGTGAGTCGTGGTGCCAAACGATCGGTACGGGCGTGTTTCGAGAGTGCCAGCGACAGGTCCAGTTGGTTGGCATGTTTTTTTTAGGTGGTGTTATGAGAGAGAGAGGGGGAGGGGGGAAGGCAGGAGAGAGAGAAAAAGAGGAGATGGGGGAGGGAGGGAAAGAGAGAGTGAGACAGAGACAGAAAGAGAGAGAGAGACAGAAGGGGGAAGAAAGAAAGAAAAGGAGAGAGAAAGAGAGAGAGAGAGGGGGGGGAGAGAAAAATTGAGAGACAGAGAAAGGGGAGAAAGAGATTGAGAGAGAGCGAGATGGGAGAGGAGAGAAAGAAAAGGAGAGAGAGAGAAAAAGGGGAGAAAGAGAAAGACAGAGAGAGAGAGGAGAGAAAGAGAAAGACAGAGAGAGAAAGGGGAGAAAGAGAGGGACAGAGACAGACAGACAGACAGACATAAACAGAGACAGAGACAGAGGGAAAGGGAAAAAGTGAAGGCAAGAGAGACTATGTGCTAAAGTTTATGTGAGAAGACAGGGTATTTGTATCTGTTTGTGTATATCTATACTTGTGTTGCATGTTATATTATATTACGTGTGTGTGTGTGTGTGTGTGTGTGTGAATGTGTTTATATATATATATATATATATATATATATATATATATATATATATATATATATATATATATATCAGTCTGTCTACGCTTCCTTGTCTCTCTCTCTCTCTTTCACTTTCTCTGTTTCTCCATCTCACTCATTTTCTCCAACCCTCTGTCTCTCTCTTTCTCTTTCTCGCTCTCTCTCTTTCTCTTATGCTCTCGCACCCTCACTTTTATAATGACCTTCAAATTGGACTGTAGAAAATAAGCAGTCCCTACATAAGCTTACAAGATTTAGATAAAATTATTATTTCTTTGTTCTAGAATCTCGAAAAAAACCCAAAGGCAATGGTAAAGTTGATAAGTCTTCCTATAAATTAAAGAACACAACACCTATGATACTTGAAGCCTTTT
The DNA here is from genome assembly GCF_019202785.1 of Penaeus chinensis. Taxonomy (NCBI): domain Eukaryota; kingdom Metazoa; phylum Arthropoda; class Malacostraca; order Decapoda; family Penaeidae; genus Penaeus; species Penaeus chinensis. The sequence continues at coordinate 3,846,082 of NC_061830.1, forward strand.
TAAGAACTTTAATGAAAACTTTTGAAGACACTGATTGTTAAAACTAAATATAGATAAGCTTAAATATGAAAGTAAATGGATAGATATTTAAGTAGAAGAATTACGTAAATCATAAAATATTTCCTTTGATGTTTTTTTTTTCTATATCATAATTACGATACATTCTGGATATCCATGGCATTTTCGACCAGATTTTACAAGCAAAATATCTGCTCATAAACGTCACTACATATCACCCTGCATGTCGTCTTCGAGGAAATAATGTTAAAGTCTGCGGGACAGGTACGCCATGTTTCATATATTCTGCAGGGCAAACTCTTACATTTTTGTTCAGATATATGTGTAAATATAGACGCAGGCATTAAAGATGTATGTATGTACGTATAAAATACAGATACGGACGAATATAAGTTTATGCATTTAAGCGTGCATAGGTACACGAAAATAAAGATATATCTATCTATCCACATCCCTACAACCACAACCAATCACAACCCAGTCACACCACAACCCAGTCACAACCACAACCCAGTCACACCACAACCCAGTCACAACCACAACCCAGTCACAACTACAACCCAGTCACAACCACAACCCAGGCACAACCACAACCCAGTCACAACCACAACACCAGGCACAACCACAACCTCAAACTCACCCAACCCTTAAACCCACCCTTCTTTCTTCCCTTCCTCTCAACCCTGTCCTTCCCAGGCTGGTTTGGTATCGCCATGATGACCATCTTCTGCGTGAGTGTCGCTTTCTCGGGCACTCGTCTCGGCCGCTGCTGGACTATCCTGGAAGAGAGGTATCCCGAATATTCGCAGCCAGTGAGACAACCATACATGGAGATCGCTTTTAGGTCGATGGGATTGGCTGGCAGGTAAGGTACATGGTTTGAGATTCTGGGTCTGTTTGTTTGGAATATAGGTTTTATTGTTGTTGTTGTTGTTGTGTTTTGTTGTTGTTAATTGTTGCTGTTCTAATGGTTGTTGTTAGTATTGTTAGTATTATTGTTTATTTGTTATTGTTGTTATTGTTGTTGGTTTGTTACTGTTGTTGTTGTTATTATTATCATTGTTATTACCATTGTTATCATTATTATTATCAATATGTGTATTATTACCATCGTTATTATAACTATCATTAGTATTAATGTTATTGTTGTTATCATTTTCATTATTATCAGTAGTATCATTATTATTTTTTTTATTATTACCACTATTATTATTGTTATTATTGTTGCTATTATCATTATCATTATCACTATTATTGATTTTGCTACTATTTTCATTATCATCACTGTCATTATAATTATCTTATTATAATTATTAAATATATATACATATATGTATATTGATAAACAGATAGACCGACAAATAGAAATGCAGTCAAACAGACAGATAGTCAGTCAGCCAAACAGATAACTATACCCACATATCCACACCCAACACTCAGAACAGACAAACAACCAGACAACCAGACAACGATATCCACATATCACAATAAATAAATAAATAATTAAATAAAATAAAAATAAAACAATTTTTTTTTCCAGACGCGCCGCCTTAGCATCAGTAGTGATAAATTTATACGGAAGCACGACTGTCTTTATCATCCTGATTTCGCAAATGATTTCGTCCAGGGAGAGTGTACTCTCTCTTTGCGAGCTCGTGCTTATCGTTGGATTTCTCATTATCCCTCTCACCTGGTTGGGGACGCCGAAGGATTTCTGGTGAGTTGGGGATAGGGAAAAGGATGGTAGGAGTGAGTGGGGGACGGACGGGACAGAAAAAAAAACAGATAGATACATACAAAGATAGATAAAAGATAATACAAACAGAGCCAGAGAGAACAAACACAAAAGACGCCACATAAACCTGAAATTTAGAATTCAGAGCGCAAGTGAACAAGAGAAACAATTAAACTGTTACAGTGTACTAACAAACATAAATGTTTTGCCCCACACGTTACTGCAGTCTAAGGCTGTATTTAGATTTTGATATTAATACACCCATGCAAGTTTTCGGGATAAAAGTGCTGTGCGGAGAGAAATGGGAAAAAGGAACATAAAGGCGAGAACGAAAATTAAAAAGCGAAAGAAAATAAATAGAAAAAACGAATTAATAGCCTCAGAGTATACAGAACTTGGGGACCCATTATTTCAGTACGCCGTTTGTATTTTAAATTAAAATTCAATTATACTCCTGAATTAAAGAAGAAGATATAAATAAAATGAACGCCACAATTCTCTCTTTATTTTTCGACATTATGAACCACCTCACCAGTATATATACTTTTATTTACATCATATTGTGTAGTATAATGTATGATATAACAACAGATCCATAGAATAATCCGAGTATACATATTTCAGAAATATGATGTAGATATAGTTTGGTTACAAACGTAACAACATAACTACAACTAATGTAAATCATTCATCAGAAATAAAGCATAAGACCTAACCCCCGCCCCGCCCCCTCAAAAAACAAAATAATAATAAAAAAACACCTCACGTGTATTTACACTCTCCACTCCACTCGTCCCCAGGCAGGCTTCCGTGTTGGCAGTGGTGTCAACGGTGGTGGCGTGTATTGTCATCATCGTCCAGATCCTGTTGGAAGCACCTAACCTTCCTGAGCCCGTGTTCAACAATCCTACAGTGTCATCCTTCTCCTTGGGTTTCGGTGCCATCCTATTTTCCTTCGGCGGGTCAGCTGTGTTTCCGACCATCCAGAATGACATGGAGGATCGGACTCAATTCTGGAAGAGCGTCGTTGTGGGTTTTGTAGGTGGGTGGAAAGTGGGAAAGAGTCTTGTATGGGGTGTTGGGATGGTTTTTCTTTTTATATTGTGAATAGTTTATGGTTGGTGTTTTGCCTTTAAGAGTTTTGTTCTTTATTTTTTTAGACTTTCTCTCTCTTTCTCTACCACCCCCCCTCCCTCTCTCTCTCTCTCTCTCTCTCTCTCTCTCTCTCTCTCTCTCTCTCTCTCTCTCTCTCTCTCTCTCTCTCTCTCTCTCTCTCTCTCTCTCTCTCTCTCCTTTCAAGAACTGCCTTTCCTTTGTCATAAAAGTTCTATAATTGGCTAATAATACAAAAAATACATAATTAAGACAATTATTTGCACTTTTTCGGTGAATAAAAGTAATACTAACTGTTATAATGGGAGTTAAATTCATTATTTACAAGGAAGATTATTTGCTTGGCAAGTAAAGGTCTATTTCGTATTCATGTTTTTGAAATGATATATAAGCTTTTACAATAATGTATAACAATCTTGTCCTCTTATTTTTTACGATATATACATATACATGATAGGTATTTATTTATTTAGTATTACATAACATCATCTCGGTATTACATAACCATGTATTAGTCATTAGTATGTAGTCTGTAATGCAAAGTAACTATAATTATTAGTAATTTGAGAAAATAATAGAAATTGTAAAAGATTGATGCTAATTTTTTTATAATTAACAATGTTAATATTGCCTAACAGTTCCGAATCGTTAATTAGTTTAAACAACGAATGGAAAGTCCATTTTTCTTTAAAAGTTATGTTAATCACTCAAAAATATTTCAAAGATATATAAGAATTTAAAAATACATACATGCGGACCAAACGTTTATTTTAATGGTTACACACACCAACATAAATCACATAAGAAGTATACAGGTTTTTGAAAAGGGAATATTCTCACTCTTATACATATACACCGTTTATAAAATACATTTAGCAAGAAAAAAAAATATTCAAAACCACTCCATGCGTTAATACGTTTGACACAAATGCTCTCTCTCTCTCTCTCTCTCTCTCTCTCTCTC
>NC_061830.1:3862411-3879911 GCF_019202785.1 Penaeus chinensis
TCTCTACCCCAATCCCCAATCTTGCTCTCGATCATCTCATTTCTCCCCCTGAACCGTCCACCTATGTCCCCCTCCCCCCCCCCTATTCAACCCTTTATATAAAAAAGAACGACTCTCAACATCACCCTGTCGCTAATCACTTTATTTTCTTCAATCACCCCTATCCACTCACTTCCCCCCCTCCCCCCACCCACCGAATTACCCCCCCCCCCCTGCCCCATCCTCATCCCACAATCAGTTCTCTATTTTAAACACTCCCCCCCACCCACCCATCCCCCCCTCCCTGTTCTCATCTCATACATCCCTTCCCCCCACCCCCTACCTATCCCTTCCCTTCACCCCCCAGCTTCCCCACCCCTATCCTTCACGCACCCCCTACCTACCCCTACCCTTAATCCCAGCCTTTCCCCATCCCTACCCTTCCCTACCCTTACCCTTCACCCACCCCCTACCTACCCCAACCTCCCCACCCCTACCCTTCACCCCACCCCTACCTACCCCTACCTACCCCTACCCTTCACCCATCCCCTCCCCACCCGAACCCCATTTCCCAGCCTATCCAACCCCCCACCCCCTACCCACCCCCCATCCACCCTCCACCACCTATGCTCTTAAGACAGACCTTAAATGTGCTTGACGAAGACGGAGTGTTATACCTTTTCTGGATGCTTCGCGATGTTCGGGAGAAAGAGTTAGAAAAAAAAAAAAATAGAAAAAAATAGAGAGAAAAAAAAAGAAAAAAAAACGGGGAAAAAATAAAAAAAAGGAAAAAAATAGAAAAAAGAGAGATAAAAAAAGAAAAAAAACGGAGAAAAAAAAAGATGGTTGTCTTAGCTTTTTCGTTTTTCGTCTGCGCCATATTTCGGTTATGATTTTGACTCTTGTTGTTGCAGAGAGTTTTTTTTTAATAGTCAGAGTGAAAAAGAAAATGGTAAGGTAGAGTATGTGAAGGGAAAAAAAAGTTATTGAAAAGAAAATGTATTTCATGGCGTTCGTTATCAGCAAGGAAATCAATATTTATCGTTTTTTTTTTTCCGTAATTATGTTGCAGCGCGTGATAAACGTGGCATTAAAGCACCTAATGATAAGTCATTTCTCATGACCATTGATTAATGGAGCAATACAAAATTTCAAACTAATGACTTCGTCCATTTGTTTGTTCTTTTGTTTTACTTCATTTTTTTTTATTTTTTTTTTTTTTTTTTTTTTGCATTTTTGCTTCTCCTTTTCTTCTCAATTCGATCATAACAAAGAAAACGGAGAAGCGTTTGAGGAGAGAGGAAAGTAAATTAATTAGTTCCATTACTTGTTGACAATGAACATGACAGTGAAAAATAATGTTGCAATTTTACCCATAATTGCAACAAGGGTACTCTCTGTCTGCATGTGTTTGCGAGGATTATTTTATCTATAAAAAAAAAAAAAAAATAGTGCACTGGATCATTTCGAAACATTTTATTTTCATCGTTGCCTGTTATCATTGCTGATGCTATCACTACAACTGCCATTGATTCATTAATATTGCTGATAATTCTAATATCAGTACTAATATTGATATTAGAACTGATAAAAGTGCTATTATCAAAGCATTTACCTTATAATATATATATATATATATATGTGTGTGTGTGTGTGTGTGTGTGTGTGTGTGTGTGTGTGTGTATATATATAATATATATATATATATATATATATATATATGTGTGTGTGTGTGTGTGTGTGTGTGTGTGTGTGTGTGTGTGTGTGTGTGTGTGTGTGTGTATATATATATATATATATATATATATATATATATATATATATATATATACACTTGTGCGTGATTTTAACTATCTACGACTTTACGTTTATTTTCCTTTCTGTAATAAAGTCATTACCTGCAAGCTCTAAGAGACCAAAGCTAATATTTCTAGTCTTACAATGAGAGAGAGAAAGGAAAGACAGGAAGAAGGGAAGGAGGGGGGGGAAGGCCAGGAAAGAAGAGAAGCGAGAACAAAAGAGGGAAAAGGAGAGACAGAGAGACAGAGAGAAGAAAAAAATCAATTTTCAAAATGCACAAGTCCCTCACGAAAATATTGTAGATAAACGACCAATTTTCTATAACGCTAAACATACCCCCTCCGATATGAATCCAGGAACCATTCATGAAGAAAAAACACGACGATGTTTCACAGCGACTGTAATGATAATGATACTATCAACAATACATATATAAACATATAATAAGCACCCACTCATCCCCTCACACACAATCTATGTGTTTGAATGGTTCCACGTGTACATTACACCCACACACACACACCCCTGCCCTAGCCTTCTCCTCTTCCTCAGAAACAGACTAAACCTCTCCCAAGGACACACCGATCTTCTCCTTCGCCTCCTTCCTCGTCTTCCTTTTTCTTTCTTCTTTTCTCTCACTTCTCTCCTTCCATGAAATTTCGAACGACGCGATAGATCGGCAACTGATGGTGTCGTTTCCTTAAGAAAATCTTTTTGGTGTGTTTCTTCTTTTATTATTATTATTTTGTGTCTGACGGTAGAAAATATGTTCAAATATTGTAAATATTTTCGTTTTAATCTGCTGTAGTTATATAAGAGGTTATTTTAGGTGTCCATAGTTATTTCCAAAGAAAACATATACAGCGCATAAACACAAACACACGGTTAATATTTTCAATTTTCATCGAACCGCCTACATCTTGTATATATTTTGTTGAAACGCTCACTTTAATTAGTAGGAATACCCATGACAGAAAATTTTGCACAAATTTAAAAGCATTTGACAGTACATCTGCGGAACCTCAAAGCATTGCAACGTCCCTTTTCCGTCTTGTCTAATACCAAAAATATATAGAAAAAAGGAAAGTCTCCACAGTTACAACTTCATTAGCGACAACTAGGTGTTGAAAGTAACGTTAAAGAGAGCGACTTGTTTACGTGACCCGTAATTAACAAAGAAGAGTAAGTTAGAACAGGAGATTATTTACGGTTTATGTAATCGATACGCCAAGTTAGGTTAGGCTGGGAAACAAATCTAACCTCACGCAGCTAAATTTAAGCTAATGCTGTACGCATTATATTAACTGCATCAAATAGTTACGTACGACCATTATGGTTGTAGTTCATAAATAACGTTAACTTCTCGTTCAGAACTCTTCGTAGATTATACATTACCTTATTGTTGAATATCTAAATAATTATCTACAGATATTGAAAATATGCCGATAACTAGAGAAAAGACGTCGATGTTTCTATCGTCATTTACATTTACTCGTAAAGTACAGTACAAACGATTATGATTTCAATCAAGTTTTCTCTCTCCTCTGCCTTCCCTGATTCAAATATTGGTTCTTAAGTCCATAGAAGTTATGTAATTTCGGGTTTTGTAATGTGTCGAATGGTACAGTTATAAAAGAAGCTAAATTTAGATTAATTTGGCAGTTCTATTGAAAATGAGATTTGAGCATTTTTTAAATAGGGAAGACCACGTCAATAATTAGAATATAAAAACATTCTCTTCATATGCGTCGTTACTCATTTTTTTGCCAATTTTTGCCAGTTTTTTGCCTGACAGTATCTAATGCTGCAACTCCTGTTATATATCTTCAAAGCATTTTTGGTAATCTTAGAGCATTCATGTTTTGTACTATGCCGGTCTATCTGTTCTCAGTTCTCGGTACCAAATATTTTACCGGAACCGTCGCTTGCGTACTTCTTAAGGGAGGTTGTTACGCCCTTGTAATAAACAAGATTCAACGTAGATATATAAGAAATAAGAGAGACATAAGGACAAATAGACAGAGACAGAGAGAAAGTGTCATTTGCAATAAGTTTACAAATAATGTTGAATAAACATTTAATCAACATCTTATCTAAAAAGTATCAACGAAAATATAAACAGAAACGCACACACCCGGTATTCCCTAATTTTTCTCCTGTATTTATGTCCTCCATTATTCATTGATATTTTAAAGTGTAGCAGCAGGGCCTCATAATTCATTCATCAGCTTTGCAAAGTTTTACAATAAACATGTAGCCGTCACTCAGAACGACGCCACAAGCTCCCTACCCCCCTACCTCCCCCTTCCCTAAACCCCAAGTCTACTCGTCCCCCTGCCTTCTTGTTCTCCCCCCCCCCCCCATTCCTATCCTTTAACCCTATTCCCTCCTCCCCTTCCCCCTTTTCGTCCTCCACCTCCTATCCCTCACTCTTCTTATCCTTCCCCCTCCCCTGTCTACCAACTCCTCCCATCCCCCTCTCCCTATCTGCCCTAGCCAGGGCCTCCCCATGGTCCTGGCCCTCTAACCCCTCTCCCTGTCGCTGCTGCCAGCTGTATTGATTCTGTCTGCCGCCTTCAACCTCTTCTGCCATGTGTGTGTGTGTGTGTGTGTGTGTGTGTGTGTGTGTGTGTGTGTGTGTGTGTGTGTGTGTGTGTGTGTGTGTGTGTGTGTGTGTGTGTTGTGACTCTGTGAGAGAGAGGCTATGTGTCTGCGTCTGTGTCTGTTTATGTGTGTTTTTCTCTGTGCGTGTCTTTGCCTGTGTTTACCATAACTACTACTATGCCATGTATATACCACTAAAGATTCGTAAGAGTACTTCAATAGAGCAATTTATCTATATTATAGAGCTTACGCTCAATTCAACTTTGCATTTTTTCAATTGCTGTCAAGACTAAATACCTTATGCTCTCGACGTTAGTCATACGTACGAATTAAGTACCGTTAAATATAAAATGTTCTTAACTTCACTTCAAAAACATTACAACACAGCTTCTGAAGAGCTCACACAAGCCGCAGAAAATTCCGCTGTAGTTGTAGAAGTGAAAGAATTCTCAGCCGCGCGCCAGTCAGCAGGAATCCTCTTCATACTCATGTAGGGTAAATAACATGGTAGTGAATGCTTCTACAGTACAGAATTTCGAGAAGAAAGACAAGTCAATATACATACTCCCTGTTACTGATACTTTAATCGTTGCTGATATTGCCATCGCGACTACTAATACTAATGATAATAATTAAGACAACACAACTACTACTACTATTATTGCATACGACCACTACTACTACTATTGTATACTACTACTACTACTATTGCATACTACTACTACTACTATTGCATACGACTACTACTACTACTATTGCATACTACTACTACTACTATTGCATACTACTACTACTACTATTGCATACTACTACTACTACTATTGCATACTACTACGACTACTATTGCATACGACTACTACTACTACTGTTATTGCATACCACTACTACTACTACTACTATTGCATATGACTATTACTACTACTATTGATGTTGCTACTATTACTACTACCACGACCGCAACTGTTACTACTACTACCACTACTGCTATTACTATTGCTATAACTACTATTTCTTCATATGGTGTCCTATTTTAGCTACATTATAGATACACTTCATACTTATGCTAAGACAACCACCTACATACATACTACGCCTATATATAAAACTACATAATACAAACGGCTACGAATATAATTAATATATAATTACATATAACTGTATATGATATACGACTGTATGCTATATACAAATATATATTAGATACAGCTACATGCAATTATATATATATATATATATATATATATATATATATATATATATATATATAGTTATAAACTACATACATCATCTAACTACATAATATATTACATACTCTAAAGAACTACAGTCTCGCCAGCGTACGTCCAGTTAAGTTGACTGGAGAACGCTGTGTTCAATGGAATTATTTAGTACACTTTGCTCTTTTTTTCATTTGCTTTTTTCTTTTCTTCTTGACACGAACTAAGCCTTTGAAAGGTCATGTTGTTCTACTACTGCATGAATATATTAAAGAATAAACAAGGACTTACTAGCAAACGGAGCAGACATTCCCACACCTTTACGAGAACGACATACTGATAACACAAACAGCACAGACGATACAAAGAAACAAACAACACAAACACAATAACACAAGCACAAAAAAAACACAAACACAAACACACACTCATGAAGCAAACACAAACACACACGCACGAGGCATACGCAAAAACACACACGCACGCGGCAAACACAAACACACACTTCAACTCATCCTCAGCCTCCTACACCCACTCCTCTTGCTCCCTACTCATTCACCCCTTTGTTTACCTTCGTCTTCAATGAATATGTCGCGTTCGCATATCTCCGCTATCCGTCTGAATCCGCTACGATTTTCCTCGAAATATCCCCTTTATAGCGCCGTTCTTAGGAAGACTTTCCAAGTTCCTTCGACGAACTCACTTTGCCCTTTCCCTGGAACGCCTTCTCCCTCTCTCTCTCTCTGTTTGCCTATCTGTCTGTGTGTCTGTTTGTCTGTCTATCTATCTATCTATCTGTCTATTTCTCCACTATATATTCATCTCTCTCTCTCTCTCTCTCTCTCTCTCTCTCTCTCTCTCTCTCTCTCTCTCTCTCTCTCTCTCTCTCTCTCTCTCTCTCTCTCTCTCTCTCTCTCTCTCTCTCTCTCTCTCTCTCTCTCTCTCTCTCTCTCTCTCGCTCTTTCTCTCTCTCTCTCTCTCTCTCTCTCTCTCTCTCTCTCTCTCTCTCTCTCTCTCTCTCTCTCTCTCTCTCTCTCTCTCTCTCTTTCTATCTCTCTTTCTCTCTTTTTAGAAAGATAGATATAGATCAATATATTTCTTTCTTTAGTGTTCCGTTTGTTTCCGAATACAGGACGAAGGTGAGGGAGGGGAAAAATAATGATAGGAAGAAGGATAGACTGAGAGAAAGAAAGAAAGCGAAAAAAATTAGGAGTATTGATAATAAAGTGGTTTAAGTAAAGGGGAAAAAAATCGCTTTTTGTGTCCGTGTCATCAATCTTTCTAATAAGTTTTGATCTGTTCTGCCATAACGAATAGCAGAAAAATTGCATCTATAATGAAATAACTGAAAATGCAAATACAAAACACATCTGCATTAATCTAACTGAAATTATGAAATTCATGAGTTGGTTTTATAAGTATTTGTAGTGATTACTGCCAGTATAGTAATGAAAACTATAATTATTGGAAACTGATAAAAGGCATTTGTAATGACTCAATGATGATAGATATGATGAAATTTGAAACTTAATCTAGAGGAAGTTGATAAAGGCCTAAATAACGTTATATACTTAATCCCTGTGATAACAACCAAAGGAAAGATTTCGATAAAATACAGATAACAGATGATAACGATAAAAGATAAAATGAAAAAAAACATAATTCCGAATTAAAAATGATAACAATAAAAAAATGGAATTACAATTTTTCTTTCTTTTATCCTTCTCATTTCGTTAAATATTTCGTATCTTCATTTCTTTTTTGGGTTATGAACGACCACAAGTAATCTCAGGAAAACAGAAAGAGTTTAGCAGGGAAAGCGGGATGGGTCTCTCTCTCTCTCTCTCTCTCTCTCTCTCTCTCTCTCTCTATCTATCTATCTATCTATCTATCTATCTATCTATCTATCTATCTCTATCTCTCTATCTATCTTTCTATCTATCTATCTATCTATCTATCTCAAATCCAAATTTAGGCTGGTATCATGTAAAAAAGGAGAGAGAGAGAGAGAGAGAAAGAGAGAGAGAGAGAGAGAGAGAGAGAAATGGAGTGAAAAAGAGAGAAAGAAAAAAGGGAGGGAAGGAGGGAGGAAGGAAGAAAAAAGAAATAAGGAAGAGAGAGGGAAAAAATAAAAATTGGTTCAAATAAAACTTAGAAAAGCAAAGAATGAAAGAAAGGTAGACAGAGCATTAGAGAAAGTCATAGATGGATTACAGAGAAACATATGTACATATTCACGTACACACGCATAAATACACACATACATACACATAAAACTCATAACCATTGAGAAACCTCATAAATATCAAGTGACATGTTTACATTGTATCATATTAAAGAACTTAATTAGCTCTTGAAATATATTACACTGTAACCGCTTATATTTAGAACTAATGAAATTATTATATTAAATTCACCAATATTTAATATTCTTTCATTTAACTGTCTAACTATCTGTAAGTTTATTTGTCTACTTATCCGTCTGTCTGTTTCTAGTTAGAATAAAAATAAACTTTGAACAAAAAAAAATACATGAACTGGAATGAATAAATATGAATTTCGAAAAAGATGTTTAGATAAATCAATAAAAGTCAAAGAAAAAATGGATTTAAAGATTATAAATAAAATGGATAGATTTATAAGCCTATTAATGTATAAATGAATAAATAGATATATAATTAATAAATAGATAAATGGTAATGAACAAATCAAGTAAATAAATTAACAGGTAAACATATCAATAGATAGACAAATATATAAAAGTTTATAAACAAAAACAAAACAGTAAAAACAAAAAACAAAACAAAGCTGGCAACAAACAAAAACATACAGAAAACGGAAAGAAAAAGCGCACACATGAAAAAGTAAAGAAAACGAGAAAGAACAGAGAGAGAAAAAAAAATAATAACAGAATGTTTTTTTTTTTACAGTTAACCAGCAGCTGGTTTGGACGCATTGCAAGTGACCATGTTATGCAAGGATGGCGTGCAAGGCCTCCATTCCCTCCTCGTCCTCGTTGCAAGAGTTGGGACGAGGTCAGAGGTCAGTGGAGGTCAGAGGTCGTTAGAGGTAAGAAAGTTTTTTTTTTTTTTTTTGAGTGGGAGTAAGTGGAGAAGTGGATGATGAGGATGCTAATGATTATTGTTATTGTTATTACAATTCTTTATTATTATAGTAATTATTATTATTATTATTATATAACTGTTATCCTTATTATCATTAGTAGTAGTAGTAGTATTAGTTGTATTATTATTATCATCATCATCTTCAACATTTTGTATCAATATTATCATCTTTGTCATTAGCATCATTATCAATGTTATTATTGTTACTATTGTTATTGTTTTTGTTGTTAATATTAGTATGAATAGTAGTAGTATCGTCATCATTATCATTATTATTATTGTTGTTTTATTGTTGCTGTTGTTGTTGTGATTATTATTATCATTATCAATATTGTTATCGTTATCATTACCATTGTTATTATTATTGTGGTTGTTACTAGTATTATCATGATCATTATCATTGTTATTACCATTATTATTATTATCACTATCATTACTATTACTATTATTACACTATCATTATCACCTTTACACTACCATTGCCACTACTGTATAGTGACCACATAATTTCCAGTCTAAAAACCTAAAAAACAGTCTAAAAAGCTATGTCCAGTAAGCAGAATAAGAGAGATGAATCGATTATCCCAACGACTGACGAAGTGGCCATTAAAAGCAACGGTTCATGCAAGCTCTTTTTAAGTTTAAATGTTAATATAATGGACACGGTAAAGGTACTCTGTGCTTCAGTAAAATTTATATGATTTGATACGAGATGCGCTAAGTGTGCGTGGATCATCTTCTAGACTGGTATAGGTTTCAGCCTAGGCTTTGCTAAAAGATTTACATGTATATGTGTGTGTTGATAAATGGAAAAATATTTTTATGTTTTGCATTGCTGCATTCAACATAAAATAGAATTTCAACTTTTAAAAATAAGACTTGGGACCCTAAAAACATAATTTTCCAAAGTGGCCCCCTTTCTGTGGCCCCTTAAGATAAACGGCTATTGTTTTGAGGCTTTTTTCAGTCAAGGGACCCTAACTGTAAATCACAGGGCCCCGGTCCATATTCAAGGGAGTCTCCATCTTAGTATAGCCCCCAAATTAAATTCGAGATAAAACTGAAGCAGCTCTTGTTCAAAATCAAGCTAGCTTTAGGATTTTAAGGATCATAGATCAGAAAATCAAAAAGTATGAATATGAAAATGAAATGGAATAAATAAATAAACAAAATAGAATTTAAGTACGGTTATTATGAACAAGATAACTGAAGGGTGCTGTGAAAAGCCAGAAAGGTGACATTATTTTGGCATTATGTAAGGAGAAAGGGTATATGTTCTGCTGCTGAAATAAACGAAATTGCGAATGTAAATGAAGTTAGGGAAAGAGAGATAGGGAACACAGGAAGCTTTTTCTGTATCCTCACTATTCTGTTACAGTACAAATCAGTTTTTAACGGTGGGGCTTGATTGAATGTAGGTGTTTGAGCATAGGTGAGAAAAAAAAAAAAAAAAAAAAAAAAAGTATATTTATGGTGGCTGAATATAGGTGGAAAAAACAATATGGTGATTGAATAGAGGTGAGAAAAAAATGAACAGCATTTTAGGTTGGTTGAAGATATACGAAAAAGTATATTTTAGGTGGTCGAATATAGGTGAAAAAACTAAAGTTTAGTTGGTTGAATATAAGTGAAATAACGGTATATCTTAGGCGGTTGATTACAGATAGCTATATACCTTAGATGATTGAATAGAGGTAAAAAAAAAAAAAAAAAAAAAAAAAAAAAATAGTATATCTTAAAATCTGACGTCTATCAAAAGCCCATTTTCACAACTGTACCAGAGGTTTTAACAGCTGCGGTATGGATGATAGTGGATGACTATACGGATGATATGGATGAATGGATGTAGGGTAGTATAAACTATTTCTTTACCGATAAGTAGTCTGAAGCTTCTGAAAATGGCCAAGGACTGTTGGCTTATTATGTTTTATGTTTTATTATTGTTATCTTTGCAAACCAGTGAGTTTGTACCGACGTGTTATGATTAGTATTTTGCTCTCTCTGCCTGTTTGTTTGTCTGTCTGACTGTCTGTCTGTCTGTCTGTCTGTCTGTCTCTCTCTCTCTCTCTCTCTCTTCTCTCTCTCTCTCTCTCTCTCTCTCTCTCTCTCTCTCTCTCTCTCTCTCTCTCTCTCTCACTTTTATTCACATATTCAATCTAAAGTTTTAAAATGTTATAGTGAGCGAATTTAAAATAAAACCTAAGTAATAGCAGCTCCTCCATTGTTGTTTTATGTCCTCTAATTGACAAAGAAGGATCTTTGCATTTCCAAGAAACACGTCACAAACATGTTATTCTGTCGATAATTGTTTCCTTCCTAAAAGGTGTTACAACCATTTGCTTTCTTTTCGCTGTGACGGAGCGACACGTTGGCAGCTCTTGTTACATGATAAAAAATGACAACAGATGGCATTAGTCACCCAAGATCATATTTCGCTTTATCTGAGTTCGGAAGGGAGACAGACAATCCGCATTTCCGATTTGGAAAGATATTGTTTTGCATTTGTCTTAAAATGGCAGTTACGTACGCATGCGCTTATACTTACATTTGTACTTACACACACACACACACACACACACACACACACACACACACACACACACACACACACACACACTCATGGTGTGTATATATAGGGATATATAGATATATGCATGTGTGCCTGCATACGCGCGCGCGTGTGTGTGTGTGTGCTTGTGTTAGTGTTTGTGATTGTGTTTGTGAGAGAGAGTCATTGTATCTTTGCTTTTATGATTTATGAGTGTGAAAAAAAATAGTCAATCGTACCCCCCTACAAAAAAAAAAAAAAAAAAAAAAAAAAAAAATCCACGCCCACTACCCAAGGGAAACACTTTCTCAACGCCTGTTTGGGGGGAAAACAAATATTCCTTGTTTAACAGAGTACCTTGGCATGACAGCAGCACGTGACAGGAATCTGAGTGAGGCGTGTAAACCCTTGGACGTCGGGGATGGCCAGTGACGTCATGCTGTCATATCCTGTGACTAGATGAAGGGTGATGTAACTTTTTTTAGGGGGGGGGGGGGGGTGCGTGGATAACACTACATCTAAAGAAAAATAAGTGATGTTTCCTGTTTATGATATTGTTGTCTGATATTAAAGTATCGAAATGGAAAAGAAAAAAAAAAAAAACATATATATATATGTATGTACTATATATACGTGTGTGTGTGTGTGTGTGTGTGTGTGTGTGTGTGTGTGTGTGTGTGTGTGTGTGTGTGTGTGTGTGATTGTGCGTGTGTGTGTGTGTGTGTGTGTGATAATTAAAATTTTCTAGTAACCCCTTCCGAGTTATTGTTTGTCCAAACTCCAACTTAGGAAGTAATTGCATCAAGTAATCTTTAATCTAATATTTATGCATACTTGAAAAATATATTTCCACGAAAAAACTAGGTTTTTTAGCTCTCTCTGTTTACCTCTTTTACAGTCTCACTTTCTCTCTCTCTTCCCTTCTTTCTTGCTTATCTCTTTATATACTCCCCCCCCCCCTTTTCTCTCTCTTCTCTTTCTCTATCGTCATCTCTCTCTCTCTCTCTCTCTCTCTCTCTCTCTCTCTCTCTCTCTCTCTCTCTCTCTCTCTCTCTCTCTCTCTCTCTCTCTCTCTCTCTCTCTCTTTCTTTCCCTCCCTCCCGCTCTCTCTCTCCATCGACCACCGTCTCTTTCTCCTCTCTTCCTCCCACTCCCTCTCCCTCTTCCTCTCCCTCTCCCTCTCCCTCTCCCTCTCCCTCTCTCCCTCCCTCCCTCTCTCTTTTATAAACATCAAAATGGTTCCAACATTTTGTAAAGAAACAACGACATACAAACAATAAACGCCCTCTTTAGACACTAACGAATATACTATATAAGATTATAACACAGGGATGTGATACGTGATGGTGTACAGAACAGTGGTTTGGTATCGCACTTGGTATTGTGGGTTAGCTTTAAGAGCAGATCCAGGCAGAGGGAAGGCTGTAGTGGAATTGGGATGGCACAGCAACGGGGGGGTGGGGGGGGGGGTATGGGAGTGGGTTGGAAGGAGTATTGCTGCTGTGTGAACCAAACTCTCGATCTGTCTTTGTTTTTTTTTCTGTCTGTTTGTTTGTCTGCGTCTCTGTTTCTGTTTTATCTATCTGCCTGTCTGCCTCTCTCTCTCTCTCTCTCTCTTCTCTCTCTCTCTCTCTCTCTCTCTCTCTCTCTCTCTCTCTCTCTCTCTCTCTCTCTCGCTCTCGCTCTCTCTATCTATCCATCTATCTATCTATCTGTCTGTCTATCTACTTGATGAACTATCTATTCCTCTCAACCTCCCGTCTCCTCCTCTTTCCTATTTCCCTTATCCTCCTTCTCCTCAACCTCATTTTCTTCCTTCTCCTTTCCCCCTCGTCCCTATCCTCATTTCCTTCTCCTCCTCTTCTTCATCCTCCTACTCCCCTTCTTCATATCCCTCTCTCTCCCCTTCCTCATTTCCTCCTCCTCCTCCTCATCTTCCTCCTTAACAGCACAGCCCCTGCGTGTTACGACCTCCTTCTCCCTTTGTGTCCGTTCCTCCTAAATTTCCTTGTCCCCCTGTTGTCGGTCCGTTGCTGACCTCGGCTACTATAGCTGACACTCGCATTCCCTCTGCAGTTGACGTTTTCATTACCTTTGTAGCTGACACTCTCATTGTCTTTGTAGTTGACACTCTCTTTATCTTTGTAGCTGACACTCTCATTATCTTTTTAGCTGACACTTTCGTTATCTCCATAGCTGACTCTTTCATTATCTCTCTGGCAGATGACAGTCACACTGTGTTGTTTATCTGACACCTTCATTACCACCTGTGTTGCTGTCACTTTCATTTTTTTTTTTTTTCGTAAATTATATTCTCATCATTTGGCTGACACTTTCTCCATCTACTTTCTAGCTGACCCTTTCAATTACCTGCTCTGCAACTGATACTTTTCATCATATTTTGTGTGGCTGACACTTGACAATGCTCTTGCTGATGATCTGTAATTTACCTTCTCAAATAGAATTTAAAAAAACCAGTGTTAGTTTATATTTACACAAATCCCCTAAATATTTTCAACTCGTCCCTGTAGCTGACACATTCCTTTCTCGTTGTCGCTGACGTTGGCATGGCAAATTAGGCTCGATGGGCAGTGCTTCCCATGTTGCCATCCAAAGCAGACTTAGTCTAGACATCAAGACTACAGCAGAAGGAAATGCTCGACCTTGAGTTGTCGAAATAAGGATCATAAAAGTTCGTGTTTTATGGTACTTTCGCAGTTACGGAATAGAAGAAAGACAGATGGAACTGGGAAAGAGTTAGTAATTGTGATTATCATTGTTATTATTATCTTTATTATTATTATTATTATTATTATTATTATTATCATCATTATTATTACTATTATTTTTATCCTTATCTTTATTGTCATTATTATTATTATTATTATATTATTATTATTATGATGATGATGATGATTATTATTATTATCATTATTATTATTATCATCATCAACATCTTCACCATCACTCTCATCAAAATTATTACTATTATCATTATTGTCCTTATCATTTTTATCATTATCACTCCTGTTGCTGTTGATGATGATGATAATAATGATGACATTGATAACTGTAACAGTAGTGAAAATAGTAGTATTAGTAACAGTAATGTTGATGATGACTGATGATGATGATGAATATGGTGAAGGTGGTGGTGATTATTCACGCTTTTTAGTGTATTTAAAACTCGTGTGTAAATTTAGTACAGTTACTCAGAAAAGTCAAATCTTGCACGATTACCCATTGCAAAGACAATACACCGTATCATACTTCCCAAGCCGTCGACCATTTCACAAACAACAATTTAAAAGAAAATACACATTCTGCTATCAAATGACTCCAATTTGATACCCTAATGTTGCAGTCCTGCCAAACGGGGTTACGAGGGTACGAAATCTGCTTCAGGTGATGGGCATAATTCACAGGAATAAATCTCAGATACGAACTCCCTTTTCCTTTGTATAGCAGGTTTTTTGGGGTATGTATGAAATACTGGTGCAAGGTTTTGATTTTAGTTTTATGCTGTTGTTGTTGTTTTTTTGTGTGTGTGTGTCTATATTCTATGTATTATTTGTTTATATTTGTATTTATCTATTTGTTTTTTGTCATTTGTTTTAAAGATAGACATGTACTACACATACACATACATGTGCAGTATACACACATGCATGAACACGAACGCACATGCACACACACGCGCGCAAACACACACACACACACACACACACACACACACACACACACACACACACACACACACACACACACACACACCTTTATGACTTATTCAAGACGTTATGAAATTGATCCGGGTTGGGAGATACACAGACGCAGGTTTACATATACACATGCACAAGAGCAAGTTCTATAATATGTTACTCTAAAGGTTAGGTAATTTATTGTATGGCCTCAAGACGCTCTCTCTCTCTTTGTGTGTACGTGTATGTGTGTGTGTGTGTGTGTGTGTGTGTGTGTGTGTGTGTGTGTGTGTGTATGTGTGTGTGTATGTGTGTGTGTGTGTGTGTACATATGTATGAAGGCCTACTTTATATCTGTCAGTTTGCATATATATTAGTTTTGCTTGAACTGTGTTTTCATACCTTCACGTACATGTCGGAATGTGTATGTCTGTTTGTAACAATATGGATTTACGAATGTATGTTTATTTTCACGGTTAAACTCATTATTTTCCGAGAAGTGACATAGTCATGTTCCGCGAAATGTTTTCTGTACATAAATCTTACATACCTTTTGAGATATGACTCATAGAGAAAGGAAGGGAGACACTGCGAAAAAGAAACCGAGAGAAATTCAGAGAGAGAAAAAAAACGTATATATACATATAGATAGATAGATAGATAGACAGATAGATGGATAGATAGACAGAGAAAGAGAGAAATGAAGGGAGGGAGGGAGGGAGGGAGGGAGAGAGGGAGGGAGAGGGAGAGAGAGACACAGACAGAGACAGACAGAAAAAGAAAGAAAGAAAAAATAAATAAATATAGAAAGAAATTGAGAGTGAGAAAAAAGAGAAATGTCAGCGTGCCTGAAAGTCGTAACTTGTAACACCTCGCGTTACAGAGAGAATAAAACAGACAGATAATGACAAGGCAAGTTCCTTTATTATTCAGAAACACTAGTGAACACTGACAAAAAGACTAAGACATGAGAATACAAAGTACAAAAGAGGTGGATAAGCATTGCTACACATGGCTCTGACTACTTATTCCAAATTAGGAATGATGTGTAAGACATTTTCTTTTCCTGATATTGGTCGAGTATTTTCATGGAAAGGCTCTGCATGGTGCCTTCAGTGTGGTTTTACTACGTCTAAATCCTATCTATTACTGATTATTGTGAAATAATACTTACTTTGCATGATTATATATATTAATATTATTTAATTATTTTCTTTTCCTTTTTATATATCACGAGTAGCTTGATGTTAACGACTCCTTACATTCAATGACATGACAACTTTCAGAGTCATCAGTAATCTGCTGTAATAAGTCAATAGTAATATAGTTGTCTGATTCGAAACAAGTGGTTGTTTCCAGCTGAAGATACTGTTTGTTACGGTTGAATTGCAGGACTTGTCTGTGCGTGCAATATCGAATGTAGTTAGCGTTTCAAATCAGTCAACATATTTCGTGCAATCAACCTTGACGCTGTAGAAACTCGTGACGTTCTAACACCTATGCAAATGATCTGCATGTCATGGCGATAGAGAATGTTAGGTATACTGTGCAGTAATTGCAATCGAGCAGCTGAATTAGTAATGCATTAAGTAGATTATCTCATGATATAGCCTGTAGAACTGCCAACATACTTTTAGTTAGAACTTTATCGACTCGTAGAAAAAAAAAAAAAAACTTCATAACGACTATTTCACACGAAACGATCCAACAACCAATAGGGAAGTACATATTGATTCCCAACAATACAGACAACTATACAAACTACACCCCCAAAAACTTATTGTTATTCACGGGGAAAATAATCCTATTTCAGTTAACACGGCAGTCAAAAAACAAAGGAAAAAAAAAAACGGTAAAAAAAATTAACACGGGATGCGCACAGACGAGACAATAATGTGTCAAAGAGAAAGTTTGGATTCAGTTGAAAGTAGGAAGCGTGAACTAACAGGTCTGGGTTGGCCTCCATGCATTCATTACTATTTTAGGTGCTGAGTTCAGAGCTATATTGATTCCTTTTAGAAGAAATGGCGTTCATACTATTTGGCTCTGCGCCCTCCCCTCCCCCCCTCTCTCAACCCCCGCCCCCTTTATTTTGGTCAAGTGTGTTCATTGGTTTCTCCCCTCCCCCCTCTCCCTCCCTTCTCGGTCA
The DNA here is from genome assembly GCF_019202785.1 of Penaeus chinensis. Lineage (NCBI taxonomy): Eukaryota > Metazoa > Arthropoda > Malacostraca > Decapoda > Penaeidae > Penaeus > Penaeus chinensis. The sequence continues at coordinate 3,879,532 of NC_061830.1, forward strand.
ACCGTGTGTTCTCTTGTCTCCGTAGCCCCCCCCCCCCCTCCTCCTCCTCCTCATTCGACTAACTATTTCAAACGTGTTCATTTGTGTTCATTCCTCTCCCCCCTTCGGTCAACCATGTGTTCATACCCCCCCCCAAAAAAAAAAAAAAAAAAAAATTTTCAGAGTGTGAGAACGCTTTGTACGGTTAGACATGCAAACTTCACGTCTATAAACACAGGACTGCAAATATTGTATGAGGCAAATATTTTGAGCTGATGCATCATACTACCTTGAAGTACATTTCCGCCTCGTTGAAAAATGAACATTGTATTGTTTATATCGATGAGAAATGAAATGATTCTCCGTCTTTTTTCCTCCTCCCCCACCCCCTCCCTCTGGCG
>NC_061830.1:3882411-3887411 GCF_019202785.1 Penaeus chinensis
TATACGATATTTTATAATTTCCTTCTTTCAGAGAGTTGCCTTGATTCATTGGTTTCGGAGTACGTTTTCTCTTCGAATGTCTCTAGTTCTGGAGATACTAGACACCGTAAACAGAAATCGCACGTTATGAATTAAAAAAAAAAAAAAAACACGAACACGATTTTCACCATTTATAAAATCTTAAAACTACTCTCAAAATACAATCGACCGCATCCACGAACATTTACACAGATCACATATACCCTCTACGATTCAAGTGATACAACACACACCCCCATCGTATCATTCTGTAGAAATAATAGCATTTTGAGAGAAATATTGGCATGGCACCCAACGCTGGCCACGTTCCCTACCCCCCGCCATCCGTTCAGTCTTGAGGTAGTGGTCGTGGAGGGCAGACGTGCGCGCCGTGCTCTGGATTCTTTGTTGGATTAAAAAGAAAGAAAAAACCCTATAAAATCCGCAGCTATGGGGGTCTGTTGTTATACTTGCCTGAAGTATATGGTCATAGTCTTCAACCTGCTTTACATGGTGAGTAGTACAGTAGTGTAAGAGAGTGTGTGGCGTTTTGAATGTGTTTTTGTTCTTGGCGCGCCAGTGATGCTCGTTCGCAGGGTGGGGTGGGGGTAATGGGGCCCGAGGGGGTAAGGGGAGAGGGGGACGAGTGGGGAATGAGGGGGAGAGAAGGGCGGGCAGCGATAAACGTAACGTTCGTCAACTTTAACTCGTGCGACGGCTAGGAGGGAATGCCGACGGGTAAGACTCGGGGATAAGCCTCAATACCTTCCTGAAGGAGGGACCTACGGGTGGTAGATTCTCATAGGAAAGAGGTTAACCATAAAGGAAGGGAGGCGCGGAAGGCAAATGCTGGGAGGGAAGGAGGTGCGTGAAGGTCTGGGTGCGGTCTTGGGGGACGGGGGGAGGGGGAGAGGGGAAGGAAAGGGAGGAGGAGGAGAGAGAGAGAGAGACGACGCTCTACCCTCATGCTACGAAACACCCCCATTTTTTTTAGTCCCTCCTTCCCTTTCCATCTCTCATTTTCGAAAATAAATATAACCAACACAGTTCCCTTCCAATTCCTTCCTTCCCTCCCTCCTTTTCTACAAGGACACCCCCTCCTTCCCTCTGCCCTCCTAATACTGTACACTTCGCCAGATCAAGAGCACGCTGTCGTTTGGAGTCGTAGTGAGAGGTCGTCGTGTTTTGGCCCTCCGCCCGGCACCCAGCGAAAGGGGGGAGGGGAAGGCTAAGGACATACGACTTTAACATAGAAACCCCCTCCTCCTCCTTCTCTTCCTGCTATTCCTCCTTCTCCTTCTCACCCTCCTCCTCCTCCTTCTCTCCCTCCTCCTCCCTCTTCAGACTTGTTGATGCTAGATATGACATCGATTTTGACTTCGAATTGAACATCGCGATTTAGTTCGATCAATTCCTCTCTCATTTTATCACTGTAGTGTGCTTTATTTATAGATTATCGTTTTGTATTGTTTATTTGATCCCTTCAGTCACGCCCAGAACGCACTCCACCCATACGGTTTGCGTATGAGTAGCCTCTCGAATATAGGTAACGAATAACACTTATTTAACGTCCGTAGTAGCACATGTTATTGTTAGTTTGTGTTGAAGCCTGTGTGTAAATAAGTTTATGGAATATGTCTAGAGAGAGGGAGGGAGGGGGAGTCGGGGATAGAAACACGCGGTAAGAGAAAGGAGGAGAAAACACGCGGGTCAGAGAGATAGAACGACCAAGAGAAACGCGGTTTTGAAAGAGAGAGAGAGAGAAGGAAAGAAGGAAGAGAAAGACGCGGCTAGAGAAACAAAACGAGAGAGAGAGAGAGAGAGAGAGAGAGAGAGAGAGAGAGAGAGAGAGAGAGAGAGAGAGAGAGAGAGAGAGAGAAAGTAACACGCGGTAGGAGAAAGAAAGAAAGAGAAACAGGCGGCAAGAGAAACAAGGAGAGAACGCGCGGTTTGAGAGAGAAGCAGAAACGCCCAAGACCCGGACCCAGCAGGGAGGCTATCACGGCGAAGGAAGGAGGTAGCGAGAGGGAGGGAGAAGGGGAGGGACGAGGAAGTGGGAAAGAGAAGGGATAAAAAGTGATTGAGAAAGGGGTGGGGACGAGGAAGGAGAGAGAGAATGGGAAGCGAGGGAAAAACGAAAAAATGATTTATTTAATTGAAAGAACACATTTACAGAGAGAATGCTATTATAGAATAACGTCCCCTGTTTGAACATGAAAGATTATAAACGGGATAACCGACAGAAATGAAATTGGAATGGAAATTATCTAAATAATGCAGGGAAAATTATGCCCACAATTTTAAGTAAAAATCTAACCTACTTAAATAACAGAAAAGTTAACGATTCTTTGAAATATCCGCTATCAAAAACCTCTTTATATGGAACCTAACCTACATTAAGAAAAAGTCCATAAGTGTATATTGTGCATAAAAAAATACATATAACGGTCAAGACCGATTTACCTCAATAGTGGAGTCTTTTATTTCTCCAAAGTCATTCTTAGAACAGCTATCTTGCCCTGACTAAGAATAAAAAAAAAACGGTGCTTTGGAAGTGTGAATGCATATAAATATTCAACGAAAACACGAGGTCAGGCAAAGCACAGGTAGTTTCAGCAGACTATTGAATTTTTCTTCAAATTCTTGATAGTTTGAATAGACCGGTCACGCGCAGTAGGCATGGTCGTGACATGACACTGAAAGGGTGATCGTTCTAATTTTCTCTTCATTATATATATATATATATATATATATATATATACACACACACACACACACACACACACACACACACACACACACACACACACACACACACACACACACACACACACACACACACACACACACACACACACACACACACACACACACATGTGTGTGTGTGTGTGTTTGTTCGTGCGTGTTCGTGCATGCGTGTGTATGTATGTGTGTGTGTGTTGTGGAGGGGGGGGGGGTGAATGGGCGTTGTCTTGAATTCTGGATTCTGCCATTCCCCCCCTTTCCCTTCGTTGTTTATACGTGTATGTATGTATGCATGTGTTGGTATATTTATATCAACGCATGCATGTGTTGGTATATTTATATCAACGAGTGTGCGCGTAGGTTATGTAGGCCTATGTATTTATTACTGTAGCGTTGACTTGTTTATACACGTGTGTGGGTTATGTAGGTCTATGCGTGTAGTTACGTATATTTTCTCTACGTGTCTGTATGTAGGTTATGTATGTACATATGCACCTCTCCCTCGCCCTTTTCTCTCTCTTTTCCTCAAATTAACCCCCCCCCCTATGTTTTTCCTCTCCTTACCCTGGCCTTCGTCACTAGTGGTGAATGTGGTCCAGTTATTATTAGCAAAAGTGATTTTAATTTGCAGTCCCCAAGGTATTTTTTCCGTCCCAGTTATTGGGGATACTCAATTCTTGCACGTTTATATTTTTTGTGTCCAGTCAAACCCGGAGTGATGATTATTATTATTGTTATTGTTATTATTATTGTTGTTGTTGTTGTCTTGTTTTATTATATATATGTTTTTTTAACGTATCGCATTTGAAAAAAAAAAATCAAGATTTGCAGCTTGGCTTGACTGCTTCTCTCCCCTCCCCCCTCACTCTACCCCCAACCCCACTCTACCCCACCCATCTCTCCACAAGCACACGTTTCTAGCAGATGTCGCAGATGCGTGTATTGAACATACTGCACACGCGCACGCCCACCCTCCCTCCCCCCGCTTGTCTCCGCCCTTCCCTCATCCTCTCCCCACCCATCCCCCCACCCTTCCTTCACCCTTTCCCCACCCTTCCCCCCACCCTGTTCTTAAGTTAATGTACGTACAGTGAAGAGTGCACATAGTGTGAATTCAACGGGGCGTGTGTACATAAATATGCACAGCGTGTAGGGTTTGTGGGGCTGTGAATATCACAATTGCAGCGCACAAGGAATACATTATGAGGGAGAAAACCGTTATGTATGAGAAGCATATTTAAGGAAGGTTGTTCGTATCAATATATATATATATGTATATATATATATGATGTATATAAAATGTGTAGCGTAATGTTAAAAATATGTATATGTGCACGTTTTTTGTTCTCTCTCTCTCTCTCTCTCTCTCTCTCTCTCTCTCTCTCTCTCTCTCTCTCTCTCTCTCTCTCTCTCTCTCTCTCTCTCTCTCTCTCTCTCTCTCTCTCTCTTTCTCTTTCTCTTTCTCCTTCTTTAACACACGCGTGCGCTGATTAGCATTTCCTGATTATGCATTGGATTTATTACGTCTAAATGTGTGTTGCTTGTCACGCTCTCGCATCTCTCACCTCGTTCTCCTGAATGTCAGTTGAGATCAATGACCAGGTCATGGAGTACTTGCTGTGTTGAGAAATATTTCCAAAACGGCTTTAACTCACCTCCTTCCATCTTGTTCTTCCTCTCCTCTCGTCTCTCTCTCCCACCTCTGTCCCTCATTCCTTCCTCTTTCATTCTACCCTCTTTTCCACACACTCGTTCTCCTCTTTCTTTCTCTCCCTCTTCCTCTTTCCTCACTTCCCTCTTCTTTTTTTCTCCTCACTCCCCTCCTTCTCCCTCTCCCTCCTTCCTTCCTTCCTTCCTTCCTTCCCTCCCTCCCTCCCTTCTTTCTCTCTCTCTTCTCTCTCCTCCCTCCCTCCCTCCCTCCCTCCCTCCCTCCCTCCCTCCCTCCCTCCCTCCCTCCCTCCCTCCTCCCTCTCTCCCTCTCTTCCTCCCTCCCTCCCTCTCTCATCTCTCCCCTTCCCGTCCTGTAAAAGGTTACCGAGTTTTTGCTTGCGAAGTTGCCTGATTCCGTTTTGAAAGAGCGCAGTGGCTGAAATATCGATAGGTTACCGCACAGAATTATGTCACTGTTTTTGCGTGTGGGTTTTTGACTTCGTGGTTTCATTGGTTTACTTGCAGATTGCTTTTTTTTTTTTGTAAGTGGTTATTATTGGTGATTTGTTAATTGTATTTATATGCTT
>NC_061830.1:3889911-3898910 GCF_019202785.1 Penaeus chinensis
CCCTCCCTCTCTCCGCCACAGCCTAGTCTCTCGGGACTTGTTTGTGACCCGAGGTTTATGTCGTGTTGGGGAACTGCTTTAAACAAGGGAAGAGAGCCGAGGGGGATGGGGAGGAGAGGGGGAGAAGGGGAAAAGGGGGAGAGAGGGGAGGGGGAGATGGAGGATATTGGAGATGAAGGGGGAGGATATTGGAGATGAAGGGGAAGGGAGGAAGAGAGGGGATAAGGGGATGGAAGATGAAGGGGAAGAGGGGGAGGAGAGGGGAAGAGAGCACCTGCACGAGTGCCGGAAGGAATTGGTGTAAATTAGGCGAAAGGCAGAAATTCGCGGAGCCCGTTTAGGTAATTAGGTTGGTCTGGGTGGTAAGGCTGGGTCTGGCGTCTGTCTCGGCTATCTGTCCGTCCGACCGTCCGTCTGTTTCTCTCTCACACTTGACTCCGTTCAGTTCACTCACTCACGCATTCTCCCTCTCCCTCTTACTCTTCATATGCCTTTCCCTCTTCTTCCTCTTTCTTTCCATCTCCTTCTCCCTCTCCCTCTCCCTCTCCCTCTCCCTCTCCCTCACTCCTTTCTATAGCTATATCTTTCCCTCCCCTCCCCTCCCCTCCCTCACTCACCCCCTCCCCCTCCCTCACCCCACTTATACCTCTATCGCTATCTATCTATCTATTTCTCCATCTATCTCTTTATCTCTCTTTCTCCCACCAGCATCAGCGTTTTTACTTTCAATTGAGGGATCACGGGAGGCCGCAACCTGTTAGGGAGTAGGCGAGGCTGAATTGCTAGGCCGGAGGGTGTGCGCGCGCGCCTCTTGAGTACGAAACTAAAGACGATGTGTTTAAGGAGGAGGTTCGATAAATTTGGAGGGGGAGGAAAGGGAGGGACATTGGGGAAAAGGGGAAGGGAAAGTGTGTTTAAAGAGGAGGTTCGATAAATTTGGAGGGGGAAGAAGTGGGGAGGAAGGGGAGGGGAAGGGGGGGGGGAAAGGGGAAGGGAAAGTATGATGTTCGATAGATTTGGAGGGGGAGGAGGTGGGGAGGAAGGGGAGGGGAAATCGGGAAGGGAAAGTGTGTTTAAGGAGGATAGATGTGGAGGCGATGCGATAGGTGGAAGGAGAAAGTAATAGGGGAAGAGGGAAGAGGAAAGGGAGAGGGATAGGGATAGGAATAAGGAGAAAGGGAAAGGCTGGAAAAGGGGAAAAGGGATAATGATGAATAGGGGAAATGGAAATAAGGGATGAGGAGGAAGAAGGAGGGTGGAAAGGGAGAATGAGCGATAAGGATAGGATAGGAATGGGGGAATAGGGATTAGAGGGGAAAGATGGGAAGGGGGAATAAAAGATAAGGATAAGAAAGGAATGGGGGAATAGGAATTGGAGTAAAGGAGGAAGAGGAGGAAGAAATTTGAGGGAGTGAGGGGGGGAGGGATGGGGGGAGGGTGGGGTAGGGAAGGAGGAGGTTGTTGGTGGGGAAGCAGGTGCGTGGGGGGGAGAGATCTTGGAGAAGTGGTAGGTGAAGGAGAGGAGTTGTTGGAGAAAAAGGTTGGATTGGGGGAGAACGATGTTGTTGGAGGAGACAGGTGGGTGGAGGAAGAGAGTTGTTGGAGAAAGGGTGGATGGGAAAAACGATATAGTTGGAAAAGAAATGGGTGAAGAAGAAGAGGTGGGTGAGAGGGAGATAAGATTTCCATGATTATAATATAAATGAATAAAGGAAAAAGAACTGAAGAAAGGGGAAGAGAGAGAGAGAGAGAGAGAGAGAGAGAGAGAGAGAGAGAGAGAGAGAGAGAGAGAGAGAGAGAGAGAGAGAGAGAGGGGGAGAGGAAAAGAGAGACAGAGAAGTCTACGTGAAAAAGGGTGAGTGGGGTAGGGGTGGGGGGGGGTGGGGAAAGGTCATTGAGGAAAACCCGAGTGGGCGGGTGGGTTTGGGTGGGTGGGGTCGGTTGTAAGGTGGGAGGGGGGGTCGGGTGGGTGGGGTCGAGGTGGGTAGTGAAGTAAACGCCGCTTTAGTTTTAGTGACTCTGCGGGGGGAAAGCGGTCCTTGTTGGAACTCGTGACTGCACTCCGCTTTATTTCCACGGGTGGAGGGGGGGGGAGGTGGGGGGGATCGCCGCATCTCCCCCTCGCCCCTCCCCCCCTCCTATCTCTCTTCTTCACCCCCTTCCCCCCTTTTTTTCTTTTCCTCGTTTCTCCGGTTTCTTCTACGGTGGGTTTTTTTTCTTTTCTTTTTTTCTTCATCTTCCTCAGCTTTCCTCGTCATTGTTCTCCTCCTCCTCCTCCTCCTCCTCCTCTTCTTCTTCTTCTTCCTCTTCCTTCATCCACTCTCATCCCTTACCTTGCCCCCCCCCCCCCCGCCGCATTTCATCTGCTGTATCCCTCTAAAGCGGAAGGTGGGGCAAGCAGGCAAGCAGGCAGACATCAGCTCCACGGACGGGTCGATGATCTATCTATCGGAGTGCGCGGCTCTCTCTCTCTCTCTCTCTCTCTCTCTCTCTCTCTCTCTCTCCCTCCCTCTCTTCCCCCTCCCTCCCTCCCTCCCTCTCCCTCTCCCTCCCTCTTCCCCACTCACTCCTGCTTCTCCCCTCCCCTCCCTCTCCCTCCCTCCCTCCCTCCCTCCCTCCCTCCCTCCCTCCCTCCCTCCTTCCCTCATTCCCCCTCCTTCTCTTCCCTTTCTTACTCCTCCCCTTATCCTTCCTTCCCCCCCTCCCCCCCTTTCCTTGAGTCCAGCGTGGGTAGAGTTCTCACGTAAACACGACGTAAATCCCACAATGGTTGTGTTTATGAAGTAATAGTACTGAATTCCGTAGGTTATGCTTTCGTTGAAAAGGCGTTTCGAAAGTTGTGTTGTTTATGATTTTGTTTTTGTTATTCTTTCACTTGTGTATATGTGTGTGTGTGTGTATGTATGTATGTTTTTTTGTGTGCATGTGTGTATGTACGTATGTGTATGTGTGTATGTATGTATGTTTTTTGTGTGTGTGTGTGTGTGTGTGTGTGTGTGTGTGTGTGTATTTTAGTTTTATACAATTTTATTTTGGAGGTTGGTCTTTGATTATCATTATTCATGTTTTTATTATCATTATTATTATTATCATTATCATCATTATTATTATTATCATTATACTTGTTAATGTTAGTTGCATTGCTGGTTTTATGATATGGTTATTTTTATTATAATTACATTTATCATGATTACTTACTAACACTTCTTAGAATGAACAAATATGCAGACACAATATAATGTGATTCATCAGTCCTTCTAACGCGATAACGAGGAATTCGCCATTCACTCCTTCTGGGAAATCAACACTTAATCGTAGGTTATCAAATGATACGATTGGAAACGTAAATGGTTATTACTATCATTATTAATTAATGAATCGTTAGGAAATGGTTATCACAGAAGCGATTTAGTCGAATGGGAATAATTGACGGTGATTTAGCTGTGATTCCCAGAAGATATTTGTCTATCGATCGGGGTTTCCGAGAAAGAATTAAATTGATGAGCGTCGATGCAATGTTGATAGTTGATTGTCATGGTAACAAGGGGTATTGGTGTGTATTTTTAGAGGGTTGGAAGTTACGTTGTCGATCCTGAGGGAGAGGGAGAGAGAGAGAGAGAGAGAGAGAGAGAGAGAGAGAGAGAGAGAGAGAGAGAGAGAGAGAGAGAGAGAGAGAGAGAGAGAGAGAGAGAGAGAGAGAAAGAAAGAGGTTGAGAGAAGGAGAGAGAGAGATTGAGAGAAGGAGAGAGAGAGACGGAGAGATTGAGAGAGGGAGACTAAGAGAGATTAGCTTAAGTCAGTTGACGTATATGAAAATTGAACCTTGTAAAGAAATAAATGAGAATAATAAAACCCGTTGAAGTATATATCACGACAAAGGTACAAAAAAAAAGGTCATAAAATTAGTCTTGAAGAAAAGTATAAAATGCAAAATGAAAAAGTTTATGATCTCCATGAATCATGCAAAAACAACGGTCCCCGTAGATTAATCCATGAAACAAATTACAAGAAAAACAATGGAAAACAAATATGCAATTTTCACATTACTTTGATAACCATACTGTTTCGTAACGTATAATCGTGCATGAGAGGATAAAATGATATCACATTTACCTTTATTGCAAGAGCGAATGGGCGAGTGAGTCCAAGAGTGCATGAATAACTAAAAAGAAACGAGTGAATGAGTGCCAGAGTGAGTGAATGAGAGTGCCAGAGTGAGTGAACGAGTGAATGAGAGTGCCAGAGGAGTGAACGAGTGAATGAGAGTGCCAGAGTGGGTGAACGAGTGAATGAGTGCCAGAGTGGGTGAACGAGTGAATGAGTGCCAGAGTGGGTGAACGAGTGAATGAGTGCCAGAGTGGGTGAACGAGTGAATGAGTGCCAGAGTGGGTGAACGAGTGAATGAGTGCCAGAGTGGGTGAACGAGTGAATGAGTGCCAGAGTGGGTGAACGAGTGAATGAGTGCCAGAGTGGGTGAACGAGTGAATGAGTGCCAGAGTGGGTGAACGAGTGAATGAGTGCCAGAGTGGATGAACGAGTGAATGAGTGCCAGAGTGGGTGAACGAGTGAATGAGTGCCAGAGTGGGTGAACGAGTGAATGAGTGCCAGAGTGGGTGAACGAGTGAATGAGTGCCAGAGCGAGTGAACGATTGAATGAGAGTGCCAGAGTGGGTGAACGAGTGAATGAGTGCCAGAGCGAGTGAACGAGTGAATGAGAGTGCCAGAGTGAGTGAACCGTGAACGAGTGAATGAGAGTGCCATAGTGAGTGAACCGTGAGCGAGTGAATGAGAGTGCCAGAGTGAGTGAGCGAGTGAATGAGAGTGCCAGAGTGAGTGAGCGAGTGAATGAGAGTGCCAGAGTGAGTGAGCGAGTGAATGAGAGTGCCAGAGTGAGTGAGCGAGTGAATGAGAGTGCCAGAGTGAGTGAACGAGTGAAGGACATAGAGCCAGAGTGAACAAGTAAAGAATTATTGAACGAGTGAGCGACTGAGTAAGACGGGGAACGAACTGGTGAACGAGTAACTGCCAGAACGAGTGAACTAGCGAGTGACTACTTACAAAGCGAACATACGAGCGAACGAATTAATTACAAAGCCATCGATAGACTGGGCTGAGCGAGTGAACGAGTGAACGATTGAACAAGTATCAAAGCGAAAGTTCGATCCTCTTCAGGAATTTTTTTTTTCCGTCGAAATTGGGTCAAGTCGCGAAAGAAAAAAAAATAAGGAAAAAAAATTAAAAATGGGGGGGGGGGGTGATGAAATGACATTTTGCGAAGGAAATTGGGGGTCGGGTCGCCGGGGGGGTAGGGGGGGAGGGAAACTTGTTTTGGTTAGGGTGAGGGAGAGGGAAGGAAGAGGAGGAAGGAGATAGGGGATAAAGGGGTGAAAGAAGATAGAAAGAGAGAGGAAAAGGAGGAAGAAGAAAGGGAGAGAGAGAGAGGAAAAGGAGGAAGAAGAAAGGGAGAGAGAGAGAGGAAAAGGAGGAAGAAGAAAGGGAGGGAGAGAGAGAGAAAAGGAGGAAGAAGAAAGGGAGAGAGAGAGAGAGAAAGAGAAAGAGAAAGAGAAAGAGAAAGAGAGAGAGAGAGAGAGAGAGAGAGAGAGAGAGAGAGAGAGAGAGAGAGAGAGAGAGAGAGAGAGGAAAAGGAGTAAGAAGAAAGGGAGAGAGAAAGAGGAAAAAAAATCAAAGATTGAGAATGAGATTGAAAACGAATCAAAGAAAGAAAAAGGAGGGAGAAGAGAGACGCGAAGGATTCAAGGAAAAGAGGGGAAGCGAGGCGAGAAGAGGGGAGACAGGAGCAGGTGAGGGGAATCCGCAGGGTGGGGGGGGGGGGGGAGAAGTCATGTCCGCCCGGAGTTACGGGCTGGGAGATAAGGCGGGCGTAGGTGTGAGTGGGTGAAGCTATTGATCAATGGTTTAGGGGGGGGTAGGGGTGGGGGAAGGGAGAGAGAGGGGGCGAGGAAATGTAGGGGAGGGAAGGGGAGGGGAGGGAGAGGAGGGAAGGGAAAATTAGGAGTGGGGTGGGTGGGAAGGGAGGGGGCGAGGAAAAGGTAGGGATGAGGAGGAGGAGGAGGAGTAGGGGGTGGGGGAGGAATGCTGGAAAGGTACAAGGAGGAGGAGGAGGAGGAGGAGGGGGGAGGAGGAGGAGGTGGAGGGGAGGAGGAGTAGGGGGTGGGGGAGGAATGCTGGAAAGGTACAAGGAGGAGAAAGAGGAGGTGGAGGAGAAGGGGGGGGGTCTCCAGCTGTTTGCCTTTTTTCTCTGCCCGACTTCCTTCATTCTGATCCTCTTCCTCATTCGCTGCCTTGTCCCCGCCCGCTTTGAGTCCTGTGAACCTTCTCGTCTGTGACCGTCTTTTCCTAGTTTGTGTGTGTGTGTGTGTGTGTGTGTTTGGCTTTTGTTTTGTTTTGTTTTGTTTTGTCGTTTTGTTTTTTAATGAAGCACGGTTCTCTTTTCGTCTCTTGTGTTCGTCACCCTTCTGTTTTCTTTGTTTTTTGTTTTACTGCTCGTGTAACTCTCTTTTCTTTTTTTTTATTTTTCTTCCTTTCTTTCTTTCTCTCTGTCTCACCCGTTCCAGTCCCTCCCATTCCCCTTCTCTCTCCCTCCCCTCTTCCACTCTCCCTCCCTCCCACTCCTCACCCTCTCCCCCCTTCACCTAGATTTAAACTTTACCATTCAGCCCGATCATGCAAGCACACACGCGTTCTACCCTGGTTGCACAAAGACATCAATACAGGGCTGTGCTTGAGTACATCTGCTTTAGTACTACGTCGCAATGTATTCTTCCCTACTTGTACTACTTGCTACACTAGGCCGGCACGGTGATAATGTCTTTGTCTCTGTCTCTGTCTCTTTCTCTTTGTCTTTTTTGTTTCCTTGTTTGTTTGTCTTTTAACGCTTTCTGCGTGTGGTCTGTCTGTTTCTGGGTTTCCCTTCTCTTGTCTTTGTTTCTCTCTCTCTCTCTTTCTCTGTCTCTCTCTCTCTCTCTCTCTGTCTCTGTCTCTGTCTCTCTCTCTCTCTCTCTCTCTCTCTCTCTCTCTCTCTCTCTCTCTCTCTCTCTCTCTCTCTCTCTTTTCTCTCTCTCTTTTTTTTTCTCTCTCTCTCTTTTCTCTCTCTCTCTTTTTCTCTCTCTCTCTCTCTTTCTCTCTCTCTCTCTCTCTCTCTCTCTCTCTCTCTCTCTCTCTCTCTCTCTCTCTCTCTCTCTCTCTCTCTCTTTCTCTCTCTTTCTCTCTCTCTCTTTCTCCCTCTCTCTTTCTCCCTCTCTCTTTCTCTCTCTTTCTCCCTCTCTCTTTCTCTCTCTCTCTCTCTCTCTCTCTCTTCTCTCTCTCTCTCTCTCTCTCTCTCTCTCTCTCTCTCTTCTCTCTTCTCTCTCTCTCTCTCTCTCTTTTTTTTTCTCTCTCTCTCTCTTTCTCTCTCTTTCTCTCTCTTCTCTCTCTCTCTCTCTCTCTCTCTCTCTCTCTCTCTCTCTCTCTCTCTCTCTCTTTCTCTCTCTCTCTCTCTCTCTCTCTCTCTCTCTCTCTCTCTCTCTCTCTCTCTCTCTCTCTCTCTCTCTCTCTCTCTCTCCCGCCATTTGCAATGCCTTGTTGTGCACGTTCACATTACGCACTTGCTTAGTTACATGATATTCTTTCCCTCTCTATTTTTATCTGAAAGAACAATTTTTTCTTGCCATTTTGGTTGTAGTTTATCGGACATTGATTACTCATCAGCTGTGAAATGTTACGTCATTGTTTGTTTACATTGACGGCACACTAATTAAAGAAAAAAAAAAGAAGAACGGCGGGAAGCGTGAATTGACGTGGAGTGGATGGATCTATCCCTCCCTCCCTCCCTCTTGTGTGACGTAGGAGGTCAAAGGTCAAGTAGACGCGGTGGGAGGTCGGCTGTGGGGATGTATGAGAGAGGGGGGGGATGGGGGTTATTGGGTGGGTGTGGGGAGAGAGAGGGGGGTGGTTAGTGGTCGAGAGTCATCGGCAAATAGGTCGATTAAATCCTCTTGTGGCGGTGTGGATAGGTTGAGTGATCCCTCTCGTGGGGGCTGTGCGATGCGGGGGTAGAGGGGGGGAGGGGGAGGTAAGGAGGTGGGGGGGTTGTGGGGGGTAGGGAGGATGACATGGGCGTGGGCGAGGAGGGAGGGGGGGAGGGGAGGGAATATGACAGGATTGGGGGTAGAGGATAGGGAAGGTGGGTATGTGGGGGGTAGGGAGGAAGACAAGGGCAGGAGGAGGGGGGGAGGGGGTTTAGGAGGGTGGGGGAGAGAGGGAGAAGGAGGGGGGGTGTAGGGAAAGGTGGACATTCGTCTTTGTCACTCTGTTAACTCCCGCGTGGAATTGAACCGAGATTTTATTTAACAGTTACGTGAAATTAAGAAAGAAAATATAGGCCTACGCCATATACAAACGAAGGAATGAAAACCGATTAAAAGGAAGCAAGCAACGAACGAAAGAAACGAAGAAGGGAATGAAGGAATGGGGGGCAAAAACGAAAGACCAAGAAGGAAGTCAAAGAGCAAGAACAAGATGGAGGAGAGAGAGAGAGAGAAAGAGAAAGAGAAAGAGAAAGAGAAAGAGAAAGAGAAGAGAAAGAGAGAGAGAGAGAGAGAGAGAGAGAGAGAGAGAGAGAGAGAGAGAGAGAGAGAGAGAGAGAAAGAGAGAAAGAGAAAGAGCACGCACTTGGCCCTTTATCGTTCGAAGTTCGAAGTTCAGAGCCAATTCCCCTCGCATGCCGGGCGGAAGGGCATGCCTGTAATGAACGAAGAGTGGAATTAATCGTTAGTTAGAATTAATCGGCGAAATGAAGTTAATCGCCGAGGCTTGTCCCGGTGACTTTAAAGGGGCGGGAGAAAGCGGTAGGGAGCAGACCGACTGTTCTCAGGAAAGGTTTAAAGGGGCTGGGGAATGTGCCGACAGTTGGAAGGTCGAAGATGCTTTGAGAAAAATGGTAAAATTGAATAAAAATAGGTATATGCGATTTTTTTTTTTTGTATGGAAAAAGAGGTAGC
>NC_061830.1:3899010-3901510 GCF_019202785.1 Penaeus chinensis
CTTATTTCCCCGTTACATCCGTCAACAATAATTTAATATCATATAATCATTAATTTGACAATTTATCCTGCCATAATAAGTTTCCATATCAATGACAAAATAAATCGCATTCCACAAACACACATTTCCTTAAAGATACATCTGTTGTATCGTTTATATGTAACACTGATATTAATTAATGCAAATCAATTATGAATGTAATTATGTAATTATGAAAATGAATGCAAAGAGGAAGGGGAGGAGGCAAAGGGTCAGAAATTGTAAAACATTTTTGCTGCATAACATTTCAAAATTCATAACTCAATTTCAACACCTTTCCGTATTACAGAGGGTTTGAAGTGTATCTTTAGAAATATTAATCTTCTTATCAGCTTAAAAGATATGTATTTCACTGTTGCTTATACATATTTTCCCCTCCTTTCTCTCTCTCTCTCGTTCTCTCGTTCTCTGTCTCTCTCTGTCTCTCTCATCTCCTCCTCTCTCATCCTCTCTCTCTCTCTCTCTCTCTCTCTCTCTCTCTCTCTCTCTCTCTCTCTCTCTCTCTCTCTCTATATATATATATATATATATATATATAATGCTTCCCAATATTTGTCTCATTCACATATTAGTTAAGTTTTCCAGTCATCTTTCGTACCTGTATTTGTACAATAACTTTTACTCTGAATACAAAGTAATGCTATTATTATTACTACTACTAATGATAATGATGATAATAACAATGATAATGATAATAATAACAATGATAATGATAATAATAACAATGATAATGATAATGATAACAATGATAATGATAATGATTATATAATGATAATAATAAGTATAATAATAATAAAGATGATGATGATAATAGTAATGATAATAATGGTAATAATAATAACAATTATAATGAAATGATAATAACAATAATATTAATAATAAATTGCAATAATAATAATAATGATAAAAGTAATAATAATAATGATAATAATAACAATTATAATGATGATTATGATAATAATAAAAATAAATAGCAATAGTAATAATGCTAATGCTAATAATGCTAATAATAGTAATGCTAATAATGATACTACTAATAAAAATAATGATTTAAAAAATAATAGAAATAGTAATAATAATGATAATAATAATAAAAGTAATAATAATGATAGTTAGTATTACCACTGTTTTTTATTTTCATTATTATAACAGAAAATAAATATCCTGTAAGACTAAGCTTATTGTGACTAAATCTTTAAGAAAATGAGATCATACCAGCTGTTAACCCCCCCTCACCCTCCGTAAATAATAATGCACATGAATCTATCAACAAAGATTTCAATGCATGACGAAAATGATACAGGAATACAGACCAAAATATCACGTTAAATTGTTAGATTATAGTTGTTTGTGGTCGTGTGCGTGCGTTTCTATTATTATTATTTATTTTGTTTTGCTCTTATTTTGTTGTTTAGAATTCTATTGTTATTTCGTATGAAAATAATTCTTTGGTGATATCATGTATCTTTGGAGATCAATATTAAGCGTCCAATCATCAGTCACCTATCAATATGTGCATAAACTTTTGTTTAATGAAATTCTTTATTTAAGTTTCGTAATGTTTTGTTTTATTAAAAAAAAAAAATTTCTGATGAAAACGTCGTTTTCTTTTTCATTCATTCAAACGGTGTGTGTGTGTGTACTTTTTGTTCTGATATATATATCTCCGTTTCCTCCTCCTTCTCTCTCCATTTCATCATCATCATTATTTTCTTACCCGACGTAACACGCAGGTTCTTCTGAGCAATGGATCTGAATCAAAATTTTTCTTTTGTTAAGTGTTGGGATCGCTGACAACCGTGGGCGGGTGGGTGTCAAGGGGCCGGGTTAGAATCCTGAACACTGCCCGGGGATAAGGAAGGGCGTGAAGATAAGGGAGTAGGCCCCTACTATCAAATACAAAAGCCTACGAGTGTTTATTCAAGCCGTAGTTTTGAAAGAGAGAGACGAAGATATTCTAGAGTGTGTGGTAATTTTGTATGTGAATGTTGTTTTTTGCGTGTGATTATGAAGTCTATGTGTGTATGCGTGTGTATGTATGTATGTGTGTGTGTGTGTGTGAACGTGTTTCTGTGTGTAAAATACGTGTGTAACTATTTTGTGTTTGATTAAGAAATGTGAATGTGTGTGCATGTGTGTACGTGTATGTGTGAACGTGTGTTAGAGTGCGATTATCTGTGTGTGTACGAGTATGTGTAGGTTTGTATGATCGTGTCTTTGTGCGCGTATGTATGTATGTATGTATGCGAATATGTGTGCCTGTTTCTGAATCAATATTAACAGAATTATTCTTCACATTATAAAAATTCACTTTAACAGATAGCTCCTCGTTTATAGAAGCAAAATATTCAATTGCAAATGTATATTTACAACGATAACACTCAAAACTTTTATTTTGAACATCTTTCAGTATTCCTACTTATGCGATATGATAGCAGATCATACTAATAATAGACTAGCA
>NC_061830.1:3906510-3914010 GCF_019202785.1 Penaeus chinensis
AGAGTGCTTGCATCTATTTGTTTGTTTTTAATTTTCAATCAACGTTATACAACAAGCCAAAAATAAACAACAACAACAACAAAACTAACAACACATCTACCAATCTGAAAAAAAAGAAAAAATATAAAAACATTTTTTTTGTTTTACACATGTCCAACAGTCACGTGATCGCTAGAAACACGAATATCAAAGACGCAATTCTAATATTCTATCTTCTCTGACGTGTTGAATATTGACAGCAAAAGTACCATCACAAAGGTAATGTATGTATATCTACTTAAGGAAACTCTTTGAACGTTCGTGTAAATGGAACGTGGGATTCGCAGAACGAACAGGTGAAGATCAAGAGGAGGAGATCTTCAAAGGTACTGGTGGGTTTGACTCAGCTGTTGTTGAACTGTTTCTTCATAGGTCTGTTTCTGTTCGTTGCTGTCGCTGCTGTTGTTTATGTCTGTGGCTCTGTGTCTCTCTTTCTCTCTGTCTTTATACGCACACACACAATACACACATGCAGACATACACACACACATACACACACACATGCACACACACAATACACACACACACACACACACATATAGGTATATATATATACACACATATATACATACATACATATCTATCTATCTGTCTATCTATCTATCTATCTATCTATCTCTCTCTATATATATACTTTTTTTTTTCAACAACCATTCAGTCCAATGCAGGACATAGGCCTCTCTCATTCATTACTGAGAGGTTATTTGGCAGTTCCACCCTTGCCTGATTGGATGCCCTTCCTAATCAACCGCGATTCGGCGCGCTAACACTTGTGCCACGGCGGCGACTTCCCTACGACACCTGCGTTTGACCTCTGAAGGCGATGTGTCGTTTTCTCGGGCTCGAGCCAGCAGTCAGAGCGCAGGCTTTTTTACGACTGCCGCGACGGGGAATCGGACTCGGGTCCACCAGGGTCGGAGTCCAGCGCTTTGACCACTGGACTATCGCGGCAGTCACATATATATATGTATGCATGTATATATATATATATATATATATATATATATATATATATATATATATATATATTTATATATTACACACACACACACACACACACACACACACACACACACACACACACACACACACACACATGTATATTTATATGTGTATATATGTGTGTGTGTGTACATATATGTATATATATATACACACACACACACGAACACACACACACACACATATATATATATATATATATACACATATATACATACATATATATATACACACATACATACATACATATCTATCTGCCTACATATCTGTCTAAGTATAGACTTTTGCGTCACGCGAGGTGCTCCATCCAAACGAGCCAAGAAGAAGCACCCAATTAACAAAACACGAATCTCCGAGGTCTCATTCCCTCCACCGGTGACTAATTATGCATTTGAACGCAACGCAACTCGGGTCGAATTTATTACGTACAATGGGCGCTTCTGCTAAATCCCCAGTGTACGTTTCTGCAAAGAGGAGGGGGCTGGGCAGGGTGGGGGGTCCTCATTGCAAGGGAAATAATTCAACACCGGTCTTGCATGTCTTTGCTATTCATTGCATGTCCTCTGTTCTGTAGTTCGGCTCTTTGTACCAGTCTCTTGTGCGAGAAACTCTTATTTCTCTCTCTCTCTCTCTCTCTCTCTCTCTCTCTCTCTCTCTCTCTCTCTCTCTCTCTCTCTCTCTCTCTCTCTTGTTTTCGTTTTAGTGTTTGCATTTTTTTTTGTGTTATCGTTATCTTTATTTTTATTTTTATTTTTATTTTTTAGTCCTGCTCTCTTTTGTTTTCGTTTAAAGCGTTTTTTTTCTGTCCTTGTTTTCGTTTTAGTGCTTGATTTTACTCTTTTTTGTTTCGTTGAAGCGGTTACATCTCTAATGTTTTTTTGTTTTGTTTTAGTCTCGCTCTCTCTTCCTATCTGGATCGGGATTTCGCAAAGGGATTTCGGCTCAGTTTAGGTATTTTGTTATTCGGAATATATATTACGCCCGTTATCCTCCAGAGTGTATGTTTATTTTCTTCTGCTTGTGTTTTGGTGCAAAATAAATACTTCAATATACCTGTCATCTATAGGCTAATTATACATTTCTCACACTATACGCGAACGAAGGATGAGAGAGATTGAATTTTAACACAGGCCACACTCCGAGAAGGAGAGAGAGAGAAAGAGAGGAAGAGAGAGAGATAGAGAGTGAGATAGATAGATAGATAGATAGAGACAAAGAGAGAAAGAGATAGATAGATAGATAGATAGATAGATAGATAGATAGAGAGAGAGAGAGAGAGAGAGAGAGAGAGAGAGAGAGAGAGAGAGAGAGAGAGAGAAAGAGGGAGAGAGAGAGTGAGAGAGAGAGAGAGAAGCAACTATAAACAAAATACAATAAAACAAATGAGCGACTGCACAGTATAACACGATCGAAGAAAGATCATTAAATTAAAAACAACCGTGAGACATCGTTTTAAAGTTGACTGATGTTCTTTTCTGTTCCAGACTCTTTGATATATTGTTATCGTTTTCGTTATCCAATTCATGCTACTTCTTGCTTCTCCAAGACACCATTATAAAGGATAGGACTCTCTTAATAGAATTTATAGTGATTTAAACTAAACGAAATACTGCATATCTACGAAATACAGATAACGCACAAAACGTATACCGAAAACAATATCTACTTCCAAAAATGCCCATCATTAATATTTTAAAATAACAACAACAATAATGAATAGCAGTGACTCAAAACTTAACTTAAGATAACTAAAAATGCACATCATTCTATAAATAACAACAAAACCAACTAAGAACAACAATAACTTCAACCTTGAAATAACTTACCAGCGGCAACTTCAGACTTAACTTCAGATAACTTAAAATGCACATCATCGATTTAGACTCCGCCTAGCTTCCTTCCTTCCCACGTCAAGGTCAGTCTCACGATCTCTCGAGACCTCTCCAACCCACTCATCCCCACCCCCTCTAACCCACTCACCCTCCACTCTAACCCACTCCCCCTCCACTCTAACCCCCCCTCCACTCTAACCCACTCCCCCTCCACTTTAACCCACTTCCCCTCCACTCTAACCCACTCATCCTCCACTCTAACCCACTCCCCCTCCACTCTAACCCACTCACCCTCCACTCTAACCCACTCACCCTCCACTCTAACCCACTCCCCCTCCACTCTAACCCACTCATCCTCCACTCTAACCCACTCACCCTCCACTCTAACCCACTCCCCCTCCACTCTAACCCACTCATCCTCCACTCTAACCCACTCACCCTCCACTCTAACCCACTCCCCCTCCACTCTAACCCACTCACCCTCCACTCTAACCCACTCCCCCTCCACTCTAACCCACTCACCCTCCACTCTAACCCACTCACCCTCCACTCTAACCCACTCACCCTCCACTCTAACCCACTCACCCTCCACTCTAACCCACTCACCCTCCACTCTAACCCACTCACCCTCCACTCCCACCCACTCCCCCCTCCCCAACCCGTCTCTCCTTTCCTCGTAATGCTTTCGAGCTTCCTCCCAAAAGCAGTTCACAAGCAGTCTGTCTGTTATGAACAGGAGCCGAGCGTGTGCGCGTTGCGAATCCTCTTGAAGGGAGTAAGTATTTAAGTTTAAGAAGCGTAGGCCTTTGTTTTATGACGAGAAGGTATGTGTGTGGAAAGAGAGAATTTGTAACTTTTGAAATGCATTTATTTTTTATCATTATTTTTTTTTACTGGTTTTCTGGTTGCTTTGTGTGCGTAGAAGATAAATAATTTGTAGTTGATTTAAGGATGTAAATGCCAGCTGCCTAATTTGCATGGATCTGATTCGACGATTAGACCATGATATTGCAGAATGAAATTGAAATTGTAGCGACATTTATTCAAATTTTATGATTTGATTATTGATATTTTGCATATGCCTAAATATTAATATCAGTGTACTTATGAGATATCAGCTTCAGTGCTATCACCATAACCAGAATCTTCTATAGCTAAGGGGGCAAGAGACTGCAGTGTGTCTAAGTCTGATTGCTAAAACATGCAGCTAATAATTAACTGACAACGATAACAAATAACACTAATAATTGATGGTTACTTCTACCAAAATCCACTGTATTACTATTAATCTGTCTACACCACAGAACTTCTAGAGCAAGAACTGCCTGTATTAATACAATTCCCATGGACACCACAATACCACCACTGCTACAAACTGCCACTTCAACTATCACTGTTATCAATAACATCCCACAGCCCCTACATTTACAACCACAACTACTACTTCTACAACTACAAGAAAGGAAAGAAAAAAATGGAAAAACACACACACACACACACACACACACACACACACACACACACATATATATATATATATATATATATATATATATATATATATGGGTGTGTGTGTGTGTGTGTGTGTGTGTGTTTGTATGTGTGTGTGTGTGTTTGTATGTGTGTGTGTATGTCTGTGTGTGTGTACGTGTCTGTGTGTGTACACATACAAACCTACATATATACATACATTCATCTTCTACGTCTGATGAGGACCTCTTGATGTGTTCGATACGCATCGTCCTTCATCTGTTTATATTCTGGCTGTGTTCCTTTTTTTGTTTTCTTTTTAAATGTTCGTGTACAAGTTCCTACATTTATATTGTTTTGCCCATTTTACGCAGGGAACATTATGCACAACAGATCTGCACGCAAACAAGAAAATCATTTTTTGAAGTGTAAATATTCCGATTCTTAGAAAAAAAAATCCCTTGTTGCGATTAGGTAACTTTTGTTTTTTCCCCTGAAGTGATTTATGCAAATTAGTGTCTGTTTTCGCTTTTCTAAGTACTGTTGTTGATGAATACATGTGAAAAGGGATTCTGTATTTAATTGGTTGTATTGTATTTTATCCGACTGACTGCATTTAGCTGATTATACTGTGTTGTATTTAACGGGTTGTATTCTGCTGTATTCATGTGATTGTGTTTAACTGATTGTATTCTGTTGTAGTGAACTGATTTTTTAAAACTGATTGCTTTGTTTTATTTAGCTTACTTTATCTTTTGATTCAAATAATTGCAGTTTATTGATGGCAGTGTATCATGCTAAATTGATTGTATTTTATTGATTGTACTGTGTTGTATATAGCTGATTGTGTCCAGTTGATTATATTCACTTACTAATACCACATTTAAAAACACTATTATCAGCACCACCATCAATACCACCTAAGAACACTAA
This sequence comes from Penaeus chinensis, assembly GCF_019202785.1. Taxonomy (NCBI): domain Eukaryota; kingdom Metazoa; phylum Arthropoda; class Malacostraca; order Decapoda; family Penaeidae; genus Penaeus; species Penaeus chinensis. The sequence goes on from NC_061830.1 coordinate 3,911,787, forward strand.
TATCAACACCATCACTATTAGTACCGTTTAAAAACCATTATTATTAATACCATCACCACTAATACCACCCACACCGGGACTGATTTTACACAGAAAACAGATCACAATTGAAAGAATCTATGGTTAATTACACGAATAGCATCTTAACACATACCACAGTGTAAGTATGTGTTATAGCATCCCCCTTTGAGAGAGCAGTGTAATGGAGATACAGTTGGGAGTGAATTTTGTATGAGCGGGAGAGAGTGTTTTTGTTTCTTCTATTGTCTACTGATTTCTCAGTTTGTTTGTGTTTTTTTTTTTTTGTAAGTGTTACTATCATTATCGTTCATTATTGTTATCGTTGTTGGCGTTATCAATGTCGGTTATCATTATCATTATCACTGTCTTCGTCATCATCATCATCACCACCACCATTATCCCCAACGCCATCATCACCACCACCAACACTTCCGCCACCACCAACATCCCCACCACCACCATCACCATTATCACCATCGCCATCACCACCATTACCACCATCGCCAATACCACCATTATCACCATCGCCATCACCACCATTATCACCATCGCCATCACCACCATTACCACCATCGCCCTCACCACCATTATCACCATCGCCCTCACCACCATTACCACCATCGCCATCACCATCATTACCACCATCGCCCTCACCACCATTATCACCATCGCCATCACCACAATTATCACCATCGCCATCACCACCATTACCACCATCGCCCTCACCACCATTATCACCATCGCCATCACCACCATTATCACCATCGCCATCACCACCATTATCACCATCGCCCTCACCACCACCACCATCGCCCTCACCACCACCACCATCGCCCTCACCACCATTATCACCATCGCCCTCACCACCATTACCACCATCGCCATCACCATCATTACCACCATCGCCCTCACCACCATTATCACCATCGCCATCACCACCATTACCACCATCGCCATCACCACCATTACCACCATCGCCCTCACCACCATTATCACCATCGCCATCACCACCATTACCACCATCGCCCTCACCACCATTATCACCATCGCCATCACCACCATTATCACCATCGCCATCACCACCATTATCACCATCGCCATCACCACCATTATCACCATCGCCATCACCACCATTATCACCATCGCCATCACCACCATTATCACCATCGCCCTCACCACCATTATCACCATCGCCATCACCACAATTATCACCATCGCCATCACCACCATTACCACCATCGCCCTCACCACCATTATCACCATCGCCATCACCACCATTATCACCATCGCCATCACCACCATTACCACCATCGCCCTCACCACCATTACCACCATCGCCATCACCACCATTACCACCATCGCCCTCACCACCATTATCACCATCGCCATCACCACAATTATCACCATCGCCATCACCACCATTATCACCATCGCCCTCACCACCACCACCATCGCCCTCACCACCATTACCACCATCGCCATCACCACCATTACCACCATCGCCCTCACCACCATTATCACCATCGCCATCACCACCATTATCACCATCGCCATCACCACCACCACCATCGCCCTCACCACCATTACCACCATCGCCATCACCACCATTATCACCATCGCCATCACCACCATTATCACCATCGCCATCACCACCATTATCACCATCGCCCTCACCACCACCACCATCGCCCTCACCACCATTACCACCATCGCCATCACCACCATTATCACCATCGCCATCACCACCATTATCACCATCGCCATCACCACCATTATCACCATCGCCCTCACCACCATTATCACCATCGCCATCACCACAATTATCACCATCGCCATCACCACCATTACCACCATCGCCATCACCATCATTACCACCATCGCCCTCACCACCATTACCACCATCGCCCTCACCGCCATTATCACCATCGCCATCACCACCATTATCACCATCGCCCTCACCACCACCACCATCGCCCTCACCACCATTACCACCATCGCCATCACCACCATTATCACCATCGCCATCACCACATTTATCACCATCGCCATCACCACCATTACCACCATCGCCATCACCATCATTACCACCATCGCCATCACCACCATTATCACCATCGCCATCACCACCATTATCACCATCGCCATCACCACCATTATCACCATCGCCCTCACCACCACCACCATCGCCCTCACCACCATTACC
>NC_061830.1:3926510-3929010 GCF_019202785.1 Penaeus chinensis
CTCTCTCTCTCTCTCTCTCTCTCTCTCTCTTCTTTCTTTCTTTCTCTCTTTATCTCTCCTTATTCATCTCTCTCTCTCTCTCTCTCTCTCTCTCTCTCTCTCTCTCTCTCTCTCTCTCTCTCTCTCTCTCTCTCTCTCTCTCTCTCTCTCTCTCTCTCTCTCTCTCTCTCTCTCTCTCTCTCTCTCTCTCTCTTACGGTCCTGCCCCCTTTGGAAGAAGGTACGTGCATGGCAGAGTTAGGGGAGGGGGGGAGGACAGTAGGGGGTAGAGGTGGGAAGGGGGGGGGTGCTATCTAGGAAACACGTGATTGCTTGATATCGTCTCTCTTCTTATTAATATAAAATTTGATGACGATGAGGATTTCTGATAGGAATTAACAGTGATATCATAGAGGAATATATTGATATGTATATAAATTCATTCACGTACATTCTTTTTATCTGTCTATCTATCAGTCTATCTATTTATATATCTGTTGTTCTCTCCGTCTGTCATCTATATATCTAATCATCTATCTGTCTGTTTACCTTTCTATAAATCTACCTATCTACCTATCTTCTATCTACCTACTTACCTACTTACCTACTTACCTACTTACCTATCTATCTACTTACCTATCTATCTATCTGTAAATCTGCTCAAATACATATCTATTGCTCATTATACAGAGAACTTTAAACAGCCCTAAGCTGCACCAACATGCAACTGGCTCAACAGCGGAGACTATTACGTGAAAGCAAATAATAAAGATTTAAAAAAAAAGGAAGAAAATATTGGGGTACGAAACTTAAAAAGATTCCTAACATGATAAGAAGCAAACACGTAGCGTCCGTAAATCTCTGACTTCTTTTGATCTAAAGAGACAAAGCATTTTCTCCTTAAAGTCAGTTTTGCCAGATTTAATAAGAATAAGAATGGGAAGTAGAAGGAGAAGAAGAAGAGGAACAAGAGGGAGAAGAAGAAGAAAAGGAAGAAGAAGGATGAGAAGAAGAAGAGGAAGACGAAGGAGAAGAAAAAGAAGAAGAGGAATAAGAAGGAGAAGAAGAAGGGGAAGAAGAAGAAGGAGAAGAAGAGGAAGACGAAGGAGAAGAAGAAAAAGAGAAAAAAGAAAGAGAAAAAGAAGAATTTGAAGCAAGAGAGAATATAAGAAAAAGACGAGTAAGAATATGAATATGAATAAGAACGATAATAAGAAAATAACTGTGAAGAAGAAAGGGAAGGAGGAACAGCAGGAGGAGGAGGATGAGGAGGAGGAGAAGAAGAAGAAGAAGAAGAAGAAGAAGAAGAAGAAGAAGAGGAAGAAGAAGGATAATATAATCAGCAATTATGATAAGAAAGAAAGGACGCAAAAGAAAATTAATGAAAAAAAGTAAAACAAAGGAAAAAGAGATGATAGGTAAGAGAAGAAAGAGAAGAAGAAGCAGAAGAAGGATTTATACAACAAAGGAAAGGAATGGAAGACGAAGAAGGAGATAATTGCTCCCAGACGTTAATAAGGTCAAATATTTACATTAAATTATATGAAATTTAATTCCTCAGTTGTATCTTACATTTTCTGAGAAATAATTTGTCTCAAGAGATGTTTTTTTTCTTTTATCTATGGCTATTTAACCCTAATGAGGATGAAAGTTAAACATGTTTATCATTATCATCCTTTTTTAACCATTAGGGTAGTTCCAGTTATTTGGTCTACTATCTAAATTATTGTTAATAATGGCATTGTTATCCCTGTTATAATTCAAAACAAAAAAGGAACTTATACACAAACAAAAACAAACTAAACACAAAGCAAGCCAGACAACGTAATCTCTCCCAACTGCTGGTTTGTTAACGGAAGTATGAGATCATAACACCATAACATTTCCATAAGATAAGGAAGTCACTCTTGCATAACGCATATATAACAGAGGGAGCAGTATAATGTGCAGTGAGAAAACGTGGATGGCTTGTTTTTTAGTGTGTGTGTTTCTTCTCCTCGCATTATTAGCTGGTTTATGAGTTGTAGGGACAGATGGCGTGTTTTATTTTTGTTTTTTTTGCTCTATTTGTTTGTTTGTTTGGTTTTCTGTGTGTATGTTTGTGTCTCTTTCTATCTATCTATTTGTCTGTTGTTGTTTTAGTCTGTCTTTTTGTCTTTGTTTGTCTGTCTGCCTGTCTTTTTGTATGTCTGTCTCTGCCTCTTCTTCCCGTCCCCCTATCTGATTGTTAATTTGTCTGTCTGTCTGTTTCTCTCTCGCTCTCTCTCCCTCCCCACTCTCTCTCTCACTCTCATTCTCTCTCCCCTCTGTCTGTCTGTCTGTTTTTTTTCTGTCTCTCTATTACTCTTTCACGTAAACACACACAAAGCATGCACATATACATAGTCATTAATGATAAAAGCTAAAAGCTGCGGCTTTACTCCACACAAATGCCTCGCTGCGAAAGTCTACGGTTTGGAACCCACAGTTCACTACGATTTTTACTATCAATTAGATAGTTTGCATTCTGTCTGCAGTTGAAC
>NC_061830.1:3936510-3939010 GCF_019202785.1 Penaeus chinensis
TAAGTGTGTGTGTGTGTGGGGGGGGGGGTGCACACACACACACACACATCTATCTATCTATCTATCTATCTATTAATCCAACCTTTGTGCCTGTGTACAGTGTGTGTGTATGTGCGTATGTGTGTGCGTGCTTGTTTTTGAGCTCCTCTTATTGAAGGATTATCAGAGAAAGAGAAAGAGAATGAGAACGGGAATGAGAATGAGAATGAGAGAGAGAGAGAGACAGAGAGAGAGAGAGAGAGAGACAGAGAGAGAGAGAGAGAGAGAGAGAGAGAGAGAGAGAGAGAGAGAGAGAGAGAGAGAGAGGGAATGAGAAAGAGAGAGAGAGAGAGAGAGAGAGAGAGAGAGAGAGAGGGAATGAGAAAGAGAAAGAGAGAGAGAGAGAGATAGATAAAGATAGATAGATAGATAGATAGATAGATAGATAGAGAGAGAGAGAGAGAGAGAGAGAAAGAGAATGAGAAAGAGAAGTCAAAGTCAAAGTCAAAACATTTTATTCCATAAAATTACAATGGTTATTCTTTACATAAATATATATATTTACATTTGAATATTTAAGAAGTGTTCTTTTAATTTCATTTTAAAATTACAGAAGTTGTTAATGCCTCTTAAATTATCTGGTAGCATGTTCCATAACTTGGGTCCACGTATTTCCATTTGTCGTGCCCCTGTATTGGTATTCGATCTCTTGACAAAAAGGGAATTTACTTGGCGTGTCTGGACACCTGATGTGTTCCCTACGGTTTGCAAGGCCATCAACCAATTCGGATAATTCCCATGAATAAGTTTGTAAATAAATAAACATGTGTCATAGCTGCATTTAAAGTGAACTTTTAACCATTTTAATTTTTTGATATGTGGGGTGATGTGATCAAGTTTACTGATATTACCTAGTGCTACTCTGGCAGCAAAATGTTGTAATTTTTGCACTTTTTGCATCTGGGTTTTGTTAGTCGAACCCCAGATGTTTGAACAATAGTTAATTATGCTTAGAGCTAGAGTTTGTACAACCAAGATTCTAGTTTCAGTAGTGATCTGATTTCGTATGTGATTAAGATATAACAGGGTACCCACTACTTTCCTGTGTATTTTGTCAACGTGTGGTTCAAATGTCATGAATCTGTCTATTTGTACTCCTAGATTATTCACTGAAGTGCTCGGTTTGATAGAGCAGCCTTCAAATTCTATGATTGTGTCACTGGGAATTTTTGCAATGTTCTGCCGACTACCTATGAATATACATTGAGTTTTATGTGGATTTAGTTTAAGTCCATTAGTGTCAAAATATAGTTTTGTTTTTGTTAGAGTATCTTGCGCATTTCTTATTAATGTATTTAAGTTGTTTACTGAATCACTATGAAGAAACTGTGAATCATCGGCGTACTGCACTAGAAGGCAGTTATTTGCTATTGTTGATAAATCATTTATGAAAATTGTAAATAGGATCGGACCTAAAATAGATCCTTGCGGAACACCAAAAGGTACTTCTTGTTTTGATGACATACTATTATTGATTCTTACCGATTGGGTCCTTGTATATAAATAACTTGTAAACCAAAAGGTATCAATTTTATGATTTACTAATTTGTTAAGGAGAATTTCATGGTTAACACTATCAAAAGCCTTAGAAAGGTCGCATAATGTGAGTAAATTTACCTGATTTTTGTCAATGTTATTATAAATCTCATCAGTGATTTGCAGTAAAGCTGTTTCAGTTGATAACCTATTTCTAAAACCATGTTGTGTTTTAGATAATAAGTTCTTGGCCTCCAGGAAATTCGTCAGTTAATTTGCTAAAATTTTTTCAAGAATTTTGGATAATATAGAGAGTATAGTAATAGGGCGATAATTATTGACATCGTCTATATCCCCCGACTTGAAAATTGGTGTTACTATACCATATTTCCAAAGCGATGGAAAGACACCAGTGACCAGAGAGGTGTTAATAATAACCGTCAAATAATGTAGAGTTGCGGGTAGACTATCTCTGATAAAGCGCAAAGCAATACCGTCTGCTCCTACAGCATTTGTTTCGCTAAGGTGTTTTATTACTAAGATGATTGTTTCTACGTCCACTGGTTGTGGTCTGAAAAAATTAGTTGTAATCCTTTTCCGATCTGTATTTGGTTGTAATGTAGAAGCAATTGTTTTCTCGTAAGTTAGTTTACCAATTTTTGAAAAAAAGTCATTAAAATGGTCTGTTCTTTGTATGGGACTTGTGCAATCACTAGTGAGGTGATTGTTGTGAGGCACTAGTGTTCTAACAATTTTCCATGTTTTATCAGAGTTGTTCTTATATTCTGTGAATTTATTTCTGAAGTAATTTCTTTTTGCACATTTAATTAGCACTTTTACGTTTTTCTTTTTTGCTTTGTAATCTATCTGAAAGGCAGCCTCATTTCTGTTACTTTTAAGAGTTTGGTGGGCATTATTTCTATCGCTAATGGCTCTCTTGATGTCGTCGTTTATCCATGGAGCAGGGGGACGTCTGACGGTTCGT
>NC_061830.1:3947826-3952826 GCF_019202785.1 Penaeus chinensis
CACACACACAAACTTTAAAAACCACACACACACACACACACACCCAACACACACACAACACACAAAAAAACAGGAACCACACACACACAACACACAAAAAACACAAACACACACACACACGAAACCCTATATACGTTAGTTATTTTAAATATTAATTTTCAGTTGGTATAAAGGATTTTTTCGACATATATCTTTATCCATCTAAATAAAACAACAAAAAGGGAAAAACCAAAAACCACACGCCAATAGGGCCAGAAAAAGAGTATATCGTGTTTAAAAACATATATTTTTTTTCTATTTATAATTTGTTCAACACGAATCCTATGCATCTTCATGAGCATTCTTCTTCTTCTTCTTCTTGTTCTTTTCATTCTTCTTCTTCTTCTTCTTCTTCATTTCATTCTTCTTCTTCTTCTTCTTCTTCTTCTTTTCATTCTTCTTCTTCTTTTCTTCTTCTTCTTCTTCTTTCATTCTTCTTCTTCTTCTTTTCATTCTTCTTCTTCTTTTCATTCTTCTTCTTCTTCTTCTTCTTCTTTTCATTCTTCTTCTTTTCATTCTTCTTCTTCTTCTTCTTTTCATTCTTCTTCTTCTTCTTCTTCTTTTCATTCTTCTTCTTCTTCTTCTTTTCGTTCTTCTTCTTCTTCTTTTTTTCATTCTTCTTCTTCTTCTTTTCATTCTTCTTCTTCGTCTTCAGCCTTGAAAAATTCCTCCAAAATGCGTTACCTCTGTCGGTCTTGTGACCATTCGTGGCCAATTTTTTTTTTTTTTTTTCCGAATTTGTTGAAGTCATCTCGCCATATGATCTTCCTGTGACTGAGGGATTGAGGAAAGGGGCATGAGGTATGTGTGTATGTGTGTCTTGAAGTATGGTCTGCATCATGGGGAAAATAGGGTATGAGGTATGTATGTATGTGTGACTTGAGGTATGGTCTGCATCATGGGGAGAAATAGGGTATGAGGTATGTATGTATGTGTGTCTTTAGGTATGGTTTGCATCGTAGGGGCTAAAAAGGGTCACACCTTACCACGCTGGACCCTAGTGAGGATTGATGTGGTCTTTGATAACCAAAACACGAGAACGAGGGAGGATATTCCATGAATTCGTAATTTGTAATGGAAAAAGAATATGTCCTTCTTTCTCTCTTCTTAGAGCAGAATCTTTGTTCAATTCTATATGTATCGTAGTTAGTCTTGTTTAAATAAATGTTTAGATCATTTTGAGAATGTGTCACCTGACGGTGAGAGTGTTCTTGAGTTACCTCAGGAGAGAGAAAAGAAGAGAAAGAGCAAGAGAAAGAGGGGCTAAAGGGAGAGAGAGAGAGAGAGAGAGAGAGAGAGAGAGAGAGAGAGAGAGAGAGAGAGAGAGAGAGAGAGAGAGATAAGGCAAACAAACAGACAGACAGAAGGAAAGAAATGAAGAAAACAAACAGACTAAGAGACACACATTAAGAGAGACAGAGACAGAGAAAGAGAGAGAGAGAGAGAGAGGAGAGAGAGAGAGAGAGAGAGAGAGAAAGAAAGAAAGAAAGAGATAGAAAGAGATAGAAAGAGAGAGAGAGAGAGAGAGAGAGAGAGAGAGAGAGAGAGAGAGAGAGAGAGAGAGAGAGAGAGAGAGAGAGAGAGAGAGAGATAAACAAACAAACAGACACTCTCTATCCAGAAATACAAAAAAGAATTTACAAGACAGCAAGACAAAATGGGGCTTTTAAGAGCTAAGAAATTCCCTAAATACATTTTCGAAGAGCACGCGAAGAGAAGAGGCTACAAGATACTTGGATATTTACTGTTATTACGCGTATAGTACATTTGCCTAAATCAGTGCTACTTGGCGTTCGAAATCGGCATACCTCTTGGCTGTATTTGCTTGCCATTTCATGGTTGCAAACATAGTAGAATCTTGATTTTTTCACGTATCTGTTTTTCATTTCACACGCACATATATACATACATACATACACATGTACATATAAATGCACAGATACATACACGGACATAAATCACACATGCACACAATTAAACACACGCTTAGAAACAGACACACACACATACGCACACACAAACAAACACACACACACAAACACACAGACACACACGCATACGTATACACACAAAAACACACACGGAAAGACCATTCAACCGTATCTGCAACTTAGTTTGTATGTTCCTCTTCGGACATACACCCTGCTGCATGTCCACTTGGATATGTATGCATATGTATGTGCTTCTGTGTGTGTATGTGTGTTTGTGCGTATATATATATATATATATATATATATATATATATATATATATATATATATATATATATATGTATTTATATTTGTGTGTGTGTGTGTGTGTTTGTGTGTGTGTGTGTGTTTGTGTGTGTGTGTGTCTGTGTGTATACATATATATATATATATATATATATATATATATATATATATATATATATATATACATATATATATATATATTTATTTATAAAACACCCAGATATTCAACATATTCCTGTATGCTCGTCCTCCTATTAACTCGCCAGAAGGAATCTCGCAACGAAATGTTTTGCAAGTAAATAATTTCGTCACCACTCGTCCGAATCACCTGATTTGCATATTGAATTGCGCAAGACGTGAAAAATTTCAGTAGTCTCCACCAACATATTTTTTTAGGCTAAGAGTTTGTGAAGTTATTTATCATTATCATTATAAAAATAATGCTAATAGTATTATGATTATTATCATTACTTTTATTATTATTATTATTATCATTAATATTATTGTTATTATTATTGTTATTATTATTATCATTATTATTATTATTATTATCATTATTGTTATTATTATTAATATTATTATTATTATCATTATTATTATTATTATTATCATCATCATTATTATCATTATCGTTATCGTTAGTAGTAGTAGTAGTAGTAGTATTTATATTGTCATTGTCATTATCATTATTGCTATTATTATTATCATTGGTATTATGATTATCATTATTATTACTGTTATCATTACCATTATTATTGTTGCCATTATCATCATTATTACTGTTATCATTGTTATTATTGGCATTATGTTTATCGTCATTATTATTATTATAACAATTATTATTACTATTATTATTATCATTATTATTATAATCATTATTATTATTATTATTATTATTATAATTATCATCATCATTTGTATTATCATTATCATTATTATTATTGCTGCTATTATTATCATTATCATTGTCACTATCATTAGTATCATTGCTATTATCATTATTATCATTATCATCCTTATTATTTTTATTTTTATCTTTATCATTATTACTATTATTATTATTATTATTATTGTTATTATTATTATTATTATCATTATTATTATCATTATCATTATTATTATCATCATTATTATTTTTGTTATTATCATTATTATTATTATCATCATTTTTATATCATAAGCATTATTGTTATTATCAACATTATCGTTATTTTTATTATCTTTATTACTATTATCATTTTTATAATTATTATTATTATCCTTATTATCATTATTATCATCATCATCCTTATCATCATTATTATTATCACCATTATTGTTATTATCAACATCATCATATTTGTTACTACCGTTATTATTTTTATGATGATCATCAATATCATTATCCTTATTTTCATTATTATTACTACTATTAATGATTTTATTATCATTATCATTATTGTTATTATTGCTTCAAGAGTGCTCGTGGTTTGAGTGTACTAAGCATAAGCATTTCATGAATCACAATCTATTTATTATTTTTTTATTTACAATTGCAACAAACTTTTATCTAAAAAATCTAAAAAGCTTTGCATAAAAAATGTTTGTTTATTTGTTTGTTTTTCTGGTTCTTCCTCGTCTTTTTTTAAATAAAAAACATTGCAACTCTCTGATAACCATTTTTTTCAATTTTGGAGTATGCATATTTGATGGATAATTTATAATGACCGCTAAAGATACTTGGAATGACAAACGGGGGAAAAATACGAGAAAATAAGGAAAGAAAAAAATGTTTACAGAGAACATGACAATTGTGTAGCAAAAAAAAAAAACCATCAAATCTAGCTGATAGTGCTATCGACCCTCGTGCAAAGCGCTGTCATTAGCACTCTCTTCTCCCCTCACCCTGTTGTCGTGAGTCTTTCCCTCTTCCCCTCTGTATTCCCCTCTGCTGCCTCTTCCCTTCCATGTCCCGCTTTCTGTCTCCCTATTCGCTCCTTCTCTTTTTCTTCTCTTTCTTTCTCAGTTTCTCTCTTCGATACAAGATGGGTCTCCTCCTTAGATCGCTTATTCCCTCTTTTAGCTTTCACTCTTCGCATTCTCTTTCTCCTTCTTTCTAATTCTTTTCTTCCCCTCTTCACATCGACCGTTCTCTCCATCCTCCCTTATCTCTCTCCCTTTCATACTTCCCTTCCTTTCGCTTCTTTCCCTCTTCCCTTGTCTCCCTACCACCACCCACCCTATTTTCCCTCCCTTCTCCCTTCTTTCCCTCCTTCCTCCTCCCCTTCCGTATACCTCCCTTAATATCCCTCCTCCCTTCCTTTCCCCCTATCGCTACCCTCCCTACATTTCCTTCCTCCCTCCCTCCTCCCAACTACCTCTTCCTATCTTTCCCTCCTTCCTTCTCCCCTTCCCCACACCTCCTTCCCTTTCCCTCCTCCCTCCCTCCTTCCCTCTCCCTCCTCCCTCCCTCCTTCCCTCTCCCTCCTCCCTCCCCCCTACCCTGCCTTTCCCTCCTCCCTCCCTTCCTTCTACCACCATAACCTCCCTTACCCACCACCCTCCCTCCTCCATCTCCCCTACCACCCTCCCTCCCCGCTTCTCACCTGCCAACCATTACGTAAATGCCAAGTGTCATACGAACGCGCAGCCAACACCTGTCACCCCGCTCTCAAGCCACATTGCACGCATTCGGATACTCCCGCCCTCCCTTCCCCGCCATGACGTGGGCTCGTGGGATGGCGCCGGAATTGACGTGCTTGTAGG
>NC_061830.1:3955326-3957155 GCF_019202785.1 Penaeus chinensis
CCCTCATCCCACCCCTTGCTCCTCCTCCTCCTCCTCCTCCTCCTTCCCACCCCCTTCCCCTCCCTCAAACCCCCTTCCCCTCCCCCCCTCCCTCCCACACCCCCTCCTTCCCTCTCCTCCACCCCCTCCTACCCCCTCCTCCTCCTCTTCCCTCTCCCTCCCACCCCCTCCTAACCGCCCCACTCCTCCTTCCTCCTCTTCCCTCTCCCTCCTCCACCCCCTACTATCACCTCCTCCTCCTCTTCCCTTTCCCTCCCACCCACCCCCTGCAACCCCCCTCCTCCTCCTCTTCCCTCTCCCTCCTACCCCCTCCTAAACCCATCCCTCCTCCCCCTTCCCTCTCCCTACACCCACCCCCCTCCTACCCCCTCCTCCTCCTCCTCTTCCCTCTCCCTCCCACCCCCTACTATCACCTCCTCCTCCTCTCCCTCCCTCCCACCCCTCGCACCCCCTCCTACCCCCCTCCTCCTCCCTACTCCCTCCTCCCTTCCTCGCCCCTCCCTCCCACCCACCCCTCCCCCTCCTCTTCCCCCTCCATCCCACCCCTTCCCCCTCCTCTTCCCCCCTCCATCCCACCCCCTGCTCCGTCAGACATATTTCTCCCGACAATCAGATTCCACTTACATCTCTTTCGCCATCTTCCCTCCTGCTTTACATATCGGATTAAATTCTCTTCCCCTTTCATAGGCTTGATTAGTCCGTTTTTATCCATGTAGAATCTCCCCTTTGACTATCTTGACTCGGTATAAACTCTCCTTTTCAACCCGCGCGGGGCAGATTATTAATCCTCCTCTTCTCGTAATGGAATTTACATATAAACATTGGGCTTGTCTAATGTATTGTCATCTGTAGGCTTCGATGCTCTCTTTTTTTCAACCTTGGCATTTTTTTTTTTTCTTCTCCTTCTTCTTTTTCACGAAGTTTCAATGCGCTTTTTTCGAACGCTGGAGATCCGTTTGCAAAATATCGCTTCATCAACCGTGTCGCTCTTTTCGAACATTCCGCTAAATTTTCGCTGTATTAGCTTCAGTGTCTCATCTCCCTAACGAACGATGCTTCGCTAAGCTCTTTTTTGAAGCCAAGTGATCCGCAATTTACCTTCCGCTTCAATCTGTATCACAACTCCCAATTTACGAACCTTCAATGCCCTCTTTTCAAAACCCTAACTCCTAAATCGATCCGCATGCAAAATTTCGCTCCATCAACTCCAGCGTCACATCTCCCGAATCTCCCGAATAAACGAAGCTTCGAAACCCTCTCATATAGAACCCGTACAACGACGCCATCAAATACGTAGGAGCTAAAAATTCGAGTTCCTCCGACCTGACACGTGAGTCGCATACCTCTGGCTCCTAGTATTCTGGCAAATATTCAGCATTGCATTCGGGGTTTTTTTTTTCTTCTTCTTTCTTTCTTAAGGGTACGAGTTCTTTGTCAAATGTCTCGCGTTGTGTGTGTTGTCGTTGTTGATTTTTTTTTAACATCATTCTATCTGTGTATTTATCTATTTGTCATCTCTGACTGGCTTCCTCATCTCTCTTTCTCCACAGTCTTTCCTTCTCTCATCTTTCTCTCTCTTCTCTCCTCTCGTTTCTCTCTTTCTCTCTTCTCTTTCTCTCTCTCTCTCTCTCATCTCTCTCATACCGAGTCTTTCTCCCTCTCTCTCAACAATCTCCTCTCTCTCATCAACATTATCTCACTCTCTCTTCTACCTCTTTCTCTTTTCTCTCTTCTCTCCATTCCTCTCTCTCACTCTTCCAACATCGATCTCTCTCTCCTCTCTCTCGTCTCTCTCTCTCTCAACTCTCCTCACGTCTCTCACGTCTTCT